>NT_176763.1:758899-967078 GCF_000188095.3 Bombus impatiens | reverse complement strand
GCTTTCCAGACTTTGGACGACGGGGGTGGACAAGCCAGGCTAACCGGTTGCCATGGCGACCATATGGATTGATCCGAGCAAATATCATCTCCGAAGACGCCCGAAAGAATCGCCGGATTTCAGAGAATAGCTTCGGCCAGCTCGTTGGATTTCTCTTCTTTCCTTGTTCCTTCTTGCTCTCTCTTGTTTCTTTCCTGACGTCGTTCTACTGGCGCGTTCGCTCGCGCCCGAACAAAGCTGGAAAGAGAAAAGAGGAAAGAGAAACTTGGGGGCCGGTTCGCAATGAGCAGCATCGGTCGTTGGCTCCAACCGTCCGTTCAACTAATAGCAGTCTTACATAAGTAAAAAACACGTGTCCGGTTGATCGGCTGAATATCGACGTCTCGAAGGAGCTGTCCAAGAGTCGCGGTCGCTTCGTCCAGAAACTCGTCCACGTGTTAACACGTGAACGTCATGGAATTACCTACGTAAATGACCAAAAGACCAACCATCGAAGGAAACGATTTCCTTCTAAATCCAGGATGACGCCTGGTTTTCTGCGGGCAAAAAGTCTGACAGCAGCGATTAACGATACCGAGATTCCGATCGTAACAATCTGTTCAAATCGAAGTAGACACAGGGAGTGCAGCATGTGCCGAGATGTCCCATAATAACTTTACGTGGACAAGTAGCGGTGTAGTAAATAATGTAGCCTTGTAGAATAGTAGAAGGTAGCAGTGCTCGTGAGTTAATAGCTCGCCTCTGGTAAACCTCTTCGGTACGGAGAACGGTTGATCGGCAAGCGACGAACGACGGAACGGCGGACGACGGACGACGCGAACGACAACGACGACAACTAAGCACACGATGAGTGATTCAGTGCGCGTCGCAGCTCGATCTCACTCTCTGCTGCCTTCTAGGTTAGCGATCGGTGGTTCTCAACGCGCCGATCGTCCCGATGAATCCAGGATGACGCCTGGTAAGACGTCCTGTGGGGGACCACCCACGGGGACGACGCTCCATATAAAGGTCCATGATCGTCGCACCGCATTGTCGAACCGTTTCCATCGGTGCAAGCGGCGGCGTCGGCATTCCTTCCGTTTTAACTTCTTTCCACCGGCTTCTTCTTCTTAGGCGCACGATCTCTGTATCTCCCTCTCTCCCTCTTTCTTTTCGTGGCTTTGTTTTTCTCGGTGACTCCGTTTCTCTGCCTCGCGCTTCTTTCGATCTCTTCCCTCTTCGCCGTTTCTTCTTACGAAGATACGATGGATCCAGCTTTATCCAGCCTCCCCCCTTTTTCTTCCCTTTTTCCATTCTTCATCTCTATCGCCCCCTTTGCGTTTTGCTTCGCCTTGCCTCGGCCTCTCTGTCCGTCCCCGTCTTCCCCCTCTTCTGCCCTTTCACCGGGTATCTTTTTCTTGCGGCGAGAATTATAAATTAAGCTATTAAATGTGTGTTGGACGTTTCTTGCCGGGCCCGTCGGGCTTCCTACGGAGATTTCACGAACGGTCGCTGAATCCAGATAAGGGCCGCTTAAGGTCGTTTCCCGGACCAATGGTCACGCCGGGCTGTCTCGTTGGTTAGAGCGTCCCAACTGTCCCTCCTGCGCGATTCGACACCTGGATTTTCGTTCAGGTAGTTTTTGTCAGCCATCAGAACGAACGCGGGATCGACGCGGTGTGCGGCTTCTTCGCGCCTGTCGACAGCCGCCTGCCAGATCGTAATGCCAAGATGAAGCTTTGATCGCCTTCGTTGGTGGGCAGTCGGCAGTCGTTGTAAATTCAAGTGACGCTTTAATTAATTGCTGACCGATCGACGACATGCCTTTCTTACGCCTGCTGCAACTCATCCGACCACGCTTCGATGGCGTAATTAATCAGCGTACTGACATGCTTTTTCGCGCAATTGTCCAAATACGATTTTCGATTTACTAGCTTCGTTAAATTCAGCGAACATCGCCAGAACGATTTCATGCCATCGAAGTATCGCATTAAATACGAATTCTCCGATCGAAAGAAGAAACATCATTAAGAGATGATCGTGTCCAAACCGAGAAGTTTATCTCCATGGAATGAACATTACTCACTTTTATAGAGTTTCACTCCAAAAAAAGCTTCATAATTTTGTATCCTTAGATGCTTTTATATGGTCATCAAATATCTTCTGTATTATGACAAGTACATAAGATATACACATAATGTTTTATATTTTTCAATTCTAACTTCGCTTATGAATTTAATAAATCGTTTTGTTGGCAAATAAGGCAATGGTCGATGTTTTCAATTATAACTTCAATTATTATATACAAAGAAACTTGAATTATTAGAACACCTCGTATATACGTAGGCTTGCGAAAGTATTTGAAAGTATCTTGTGTTAATGAAATTTCAACTTGCTCTATATAACATATATAATATGTTCACAGAAGATTTCTATGAGTGTTTGAATACTTCGAATCAGATTACTATATATCAGAAATATATTCGATTTCTAAATATCCTCAACGAAGCTAATACTTTTTGTAAAATGCTGGTACAAGTTCCTAAGACTTATTTAGTCGGTAACTCGTAATCCGTTAAGAGACTTAAACCCCTCGGTTCGACTTTGTTCGTACAGTGGCCGATCGAAAGGTAGTAACTTCCGGTTAAGTCAAACACGGCGTAAAGTCGCGGAAACTTCGGACTTGGCAAGTCCCAATGAGGCGTGTAATGCCATTAAAGGGAATCTTATTACGCTACGGCACCCTAACACGCCGCGTACACTAGACGCCTCCGCTTTGCTGCAACAAGTACCCGCCTAACCTGGTAATTAAGTCCCGATTAATTCTCCGCTTACTTTGCCTGCCAAATGGCGCACGACAAGACGATTACGAAGAAAACTAAGGCCCTGAAGGAGGAAAGAAACGGCGCATCCCCTGTTTCATACGCGACTGACAATGAAAATCCATCGAATTAATCATGTATCGAATTTAACCGAGTCGCGAGCGATACGCGCGTTCAGTTCCGAGCTTCTCCATTTACCAGTGCATAACGCGGTTGATTGCTATTACAGAGACAGCAACTAAATTACCTGGTTGAATTTTGGTCTCGCCAAATGCCTTAATCGAATTCATATTGATTCGAGGCGATCTTAACTGCGTTACATCGAAAACGGATAAACCGTTATTACATTGTAAACTACGTTAACGTCTTCGACACGGTGCTATATTCCGCGATTGAAAATCGATTTGACGTCGCTAATGAATAGAACGATTCGGTTCTCAATATTCAATTATGAAAGTTCGCATCGCTCTATGACGTATAATGTGATTCATGAGTATAAACTATTCTTTGGTGTTATAAAAAGGATAACGGTATTGTGTATTCAATTTTCATTATGATTGTCACTGACTGAACTAGTAAACAACATAATATTTATCGCTACTCGAGCTATAGGCTATAAATTTCAATATTACAAGCAACAAATACACCGTATATCTATTTCCAAAAATTGTTCTCTGCGTTATTTCACTGAATCATCCGCAATTGTCTAACTAAGTGTGCAATATTGTATAAATACTTGTACGTGTATTTTACGTGTCTGTGAAAAGAGGATTTAAAAATATTATCACGGTATGTTCCATTCTTTAGAACAAAATTATTTATTTGAATTATTGTAAGAAAAGGACTCCTGCGTTAATAATTCATATTACGATCAGCTGATAGAAAATCACTTTAATAATTAAATATTTGTTGTTTCGTCACACGTTAAGTAAAAACTTTAGTACTCAGAAACAGTCTGAAACTTTCGCTACCAAAAACTGTTATCGTTGAAAAAAAGCAGGTACGTTTAAAAATACTACTACTAATAGTTCCATCAATAAGTAAATTCAAACGGTACATTGGTTAATGGTGCGAAATTCACAGCTCTTTGAAAAATTTCTCTCGCAAACATTGACAACTCTTTCAACTCCCGGTACACCTGTTCGCCCACCTGTAATGACGATAAAGTGTTCGCGATGCCCCGAAATCCCGGCCGTAAATCAATACGAGCTAGAAAATAACTTCGCAATAATTCACAGGAGCACAGGGAATCCCCATGAAAGGCCCGCTGCGTTGCCGGTGAGAAATTAAAATAAATCAAACTTATCTGTTGCTCTGACCACTTGCCGGTGGTGATCTGGTACGTGTTCGTTTTCGTGTGCACATGTGTGTGTACCAATACATTGACGCGCACTTATATATCGAGAGACTAAAGAGCACGTGATAGAACGTGTCAGACTATAGAAATATTTCTTTTAATATCTACGATTATCGTCCTGTCGTTATTAAATAACAGCTGACTTGCAGATTTAATAAATTTTATATATTTATGCAACTTTCCGAAAAGAAAAATTATATTCATAGTAATATATTTAATAAATTCAGACTATATATATATGTTCAGTTGACTTTCATTTTTATTTAAATACTAAGCACTGGAATTCACTAAATTCTTTTCGAAATATACAGGGTGGTTGGTAACTGGTGGTACAAGCGGAAAGGGGGTGACTCTACGCGAAAAAAGAAGTCGAAAATATAGAATAACAAATTTTTTTTATTTTTTTTTTAAATTGTCCATCGAGACAACGATCTACAGTGAGATACGTTATAACGTACCGCACGCGTACCGAGCGAAAATTCAAAGTCGATTTTCTCGAAAACAAAGCCTCAAACGAAAAATTTTTATTCTATATTTTCGACTTCTTTTTTCGCGTAGAGTCACCCCCTTTTCGCTTGTACCACCAGTTACCAACTACCCTGTATATAGAATAGATTTGTGACATATATGTATAATATAAAAGACAATATATATACGAACAATTTCTATGCAATCAATGTGATGAAAACTAATACCTTTAATATAAAATAATTGCAAATCATTGATCGTATAATTTATGTAAAGAAAATATGATCCATATAATAAACATTGAAATTAAGATGTATATCTTTAAAATTATACGCACAGCATGCATCGTATTATTGTAATTGAATACACCTATATGTCGGAGTAAGAATGTCAGTGGCTTAAACGAAAGGTGTATGAAAACACTCATCCCGGTGACAGAGACAGCAAAGAGGTTGAACGCGCTTGTCGATGAATGTTAGATCGACTTCTGAAAGGCTTGGTGGCGTTAAGACGCTTCTCGTGCTCCAGGCAAGACTTATCCTCCGACTGTTCGGTAAATTCAGTCACCCCCGTGAATAAATACGGTTAGTGGCCAGCCAAGGCCCTTTAGATCCCTTTGACCGAAGGGGCAATGTGCGGGGTGGTGGTAACTGGTAAGTGCCTAGGGCGACCATCTGTGCCCTTCTGCGCCTACGCTGCCACGTGGATCGCACTATCGTTTATGCGGCATTTGTTGCAGCTATGTGCATGTATTATCGTTAATGTGCCGGGTAACCCAAAGTAAGGCGACGCCTCTGGCAGTAAGACGTACACGAGTGAACAGGGAAATTTGTACGCGTCGATTTGGAATCCAGCTATAGATTTGTCGCTCAATATCGTTACTGGCAGCGTCATTATGCCAATTAAATTGAAATAAATCTTTCCGATACCAGTCATGATTCATAACAAAAGATAGTAGAAAAACGTAAAACTGAAATATGAACGTGAAATATATAACGCTGGAAATATCAAGATAATCAAATATACTGTATATGCGTAGTCTTGTTTGGGAATGATATTGTAGTGCAATATTTCTTGTAGTGTCGTTTTGTCGAATTAGAGAGGATGCCTCAATTAATTAAATTGGAAAGTTAAAATTTTTCTATGACTACTCGACTCGCATTACATAAAAAAATAATAAAAATCTTGAAATTGACATTCGCAAACTTTTCTGGCACTGAAAGTATCAAATATACGAACGTGTAACATCGTTTGGAATGTTTATCGTAGCCTGATCAACCCTTAACAAAAAGTGGTCGCTTACGATGCCATTCACTATCTTTATCTTTGCGCCATCAGATCGTAAATTATACGGACACCAATCGTGACTAATTAACCACCCTTTCTAACGATATCGACCGAACTAGCTCTCGATATAGGGGAAAACAATGGAGCGTACGAAGAATCGCGAACGATCGCGCTGTCCGATAATCGCGAAACAGGCCGTTACGATAATTTCGCGACGCTCGTTAACCATGATAATCGGTTACGCTCCTCTCTTATTTTATTATCAGGAATTGCCTTTCCATGACTAATTCGAAGCGCATAGATACACGTACGAGCATGCAGAACGCACAAGCTGGCCATGGCTCGTCTGGTGGCGATAGCGGTATTGCTCGTTGAACGACGTGTGCGAGAGGGGCGTATACCCCGTGTATCAAGTTACACCATTACACTTTGCCAACGTTACGATCGTCTAGTCACCCTCTGTTGTTCCCTCTTCTGCTATTGGACTTTTTGGCTACCGCTGCTAGCGCGCAGAACTGTAAAAATCGTGCCTAATTGAAATTAGTATAATGGAAAAATGATCTACGTTTTAATGGAAAGCGAACATCATTTCTTTCTTAATACATTTCACGTTGGTCATGTACTTAAAAATACGTCTCTTCCACATTTATACTTTATCATCGCACCAATTACATGAAAGTGTAATATACAGTAAAACGTACAATATACGTATATGAAATAAAAAAGTATGTGTAAGTATATAAAATTTTTGAATTCTGATTTAAAATTACTTTAAATAAAAATTCTTAGAACCGAAAAGGTACTCAATATTAATAAAAAAAAAAAAAGAAAACGCATTTTTATGTGACTGTCACAAAATATTAGTATGTAAACAAAAAAATTCCGTTAATTCTAATAACTAAGTGACTATATTATATTAATGTTCTCACATTATAACAAAATAGATCTATTGCTACAAATGGATATATTGCAATAATATGAAATAACTTCGACAAGAAACGAACACATGGCTCGCTCTATTTCTACGTCTGTATTGGTCTCTCCGTCAAATTGCCAATTTTATCGATAATAAGGATCTAGTAATTCGATAGAGATATAATGCAAATTCAGTTAATTGTTCGTTCGGAAGGAGGAGACGAACACATCAAAAGGGGATAGGAACGAATACGGTTTTTGCCCTTTTGTTGCCCACAGGGTAGTTGAGGGTAGCGTCAACGGTGTTAGGTATCTTCCTGTAAGATTGAGTTTCCCTCTACATGTGTTGTCAATGAACGGTGGACATGACTGACAACGTAGCATGCCGTGCAGTTCGAACAGATGGCATAGGTTTAGTTCCATCTTCATAGAATATTGCAAAATTTATATTTCGTTAAAGTTCGTTGATACTGTACAAAACATGAATCATTTGAAATTTCACTGGTATTAATCATTAGAAATTTCCATATATGATTTGATAAATAAATTTCGATAAATAAAATATTATTGTAATTTTATTCTCAGCTTCTACTTCATTACAAGCATATTCTATAAAATGTTTCACATTTTAAAAGCAAGGTCCAAGATTTCAATTTTTAAACTTAAATTAACAATTTCCAAATTAATCTTCTATATAGCTGAAAATATGATGCACAATAACGGAAAAAGATACACACAAAACAAATCGATTGAACTTACTTTACATGACATACTCCTTGCTGTTATGCTTTGCTTGCCCTGGCCTACTTATTACACACTCAATCAACCTGTTATCAAGATTCCCTTAATTGATTATAAACATGACCTCCAAAGATGAACATATTAATCACACACCATTTTTACATGCATGTAACACATAATTTCTCTTTAGAAAAAAAAGGCTCATTAATTTTAATGGAGAAGGAACTCGTTAGCGAAACTCATTTTACCAAGAAAAAAAAGCATGGCCGGCTGAAACCCCGGCGATAAAATTCGATCCGCAACGGTGCGTGAAACCGCGCCAGTTCGTCTTCCCTGAACCAGAGCCAGATCGCATCCCCTAATTTTTGAAATGGCCGTTTAAAGGGTTGCCGTGCCAATTAGCATGTTAATCGGAAAACCGGCCAAAGGTTTAAGCGCCGAATTCTCCGGACCGGAAAGGTCCTGTTAAAAACCAGTGGCGAAAACGACTTTCGTGGTGGCGTTAGCTCGTGGCATCGGGTTGTACCATCGTGGTTGCACGGAACAGATAAGAAGATAATTGCTCACTACCACTCATTCTCGCCACACCCGCGTAAACGAACGTGCAGGTCGCGTGACGCTAGTTCGCCTTCACGCACCTTTTCTGCCCGCTTTTGATATCAACCTCGATAGACACGTCCGTCGGTATACGTACCGGCATAAAATTCGGATTATAGTATACCAACAGGATACTACTAACATGGAATGGCCAGGCTTCAGTCCTGTAATAACACGTTGTTAGAGGAACAAGCGATTGATTCGCTTATCTTTATGATTACGTGCACTTTTTCTCTGTGCTTTCGATATTGGAACGTAGAAAATAGAATTTCGATTACCACCTGTGTTATGGTAGAAGTAACTGCAAGGAAAAACTATGTATTATTGTTTGTCGTACGTGTGGATAATTCGTTTGATGGATGTTCTATTTGATTGGAATAAGACGACAGGGGTGAAGACATGAATCTTTTTAAGATAAACCATTGCTTTAAGAAAAATCGGCTTTTTGTTTGCATTTTTTAATTCTTCGTTAATCCTTTTGATTCTTCTTGTAAATATTGTTTATACGTGGAGTTTAACACAATTTATTTTATACACCTTTAACATTGTCAGGCAACTGACCATTTTCATAAATGTGATCTATAAAATCATATAATCATGAAAATGAAAAATACCTTAGGAATTTTGTATTAGTTTAAATGTTATCGATATTGTCGGAAATAAAAAATCAACTAATAGTATTTTCAAATGTTAATGTATTAGCCTTATATCGTTGTACGTGTATTTTTAAAATGATACTTTCTTGCGATTCGTGTTCATCGTACTGGAGTAACAAAATATTACTAGAACCCATCCTATAGATTGTGGTTGGAGTTTTGATATTCGTATGATTTTTATGAGATATGATTGTATTATTTCAACCAAATGAATTCGACCGTAATACAAGAACACTGAATTCAATTACACGGTTGCCCTGGCGTGTATGAAATTTAAGCGTTTAAATCGCAACTTCGTTCAGCGATAGCAGAACTACTGGCTCCCGAAAATCGTTTCGAGAGAACTCGGATCATTCGATTCCGTATCACGTTAACTACGGCGCAAATCTAATAGAGTGCCTGCAGCATCAAATGTCACTACTAGTTGTAGAGGGTTCGCAGTATTGTAGTTTTTGATTGGCTAATCCACCCTAATCTAATCGAACGTTCCCTGACATTGTAGCCGTTAGGTCTTTGCTGCAGTGTCATTTTAACCAATCAGCATTCAATTACAAATTACAATCTTGCGATAACTTAATTCCTGTATTATGCGTTGTACAAATTTTATTCCACTTAAATAACTTTATATGGATGAAAAATTACGCTTCAGCTACTTCGAGCGGCAGTACAAGTGTTTTAAAAAATTACAAATTAAACATAAAAAATTAAAAAATCACCTTGATACTTATAACGTTAATAAGATTAATGTTATTCTAATAACATTCGTATTTCTATAAACTCAATTGTAGAAGAGCCTACAGGATCGAATAAAGAGAACTTTGACTTCTGTACTACGTTCAATCAGTCAATCTTCACGGCGTGATACATTGATGATGCGCAGAGCGAAAAAATATCGTGTCGCGTGAAACCGGTTTCCTACTGCGCAGGTAGCTTCGATCATTCGTTCACGATTCAAGATTATCCCAAGTTTGATGGTATCAAATCTTCCTGTGCGTACTACGCATTACATTATTCTAGATTCCGTAAGTACGTTTGACAAGCCGCATCAGGATATACAATTTCTCGTCTGTGCTTCAGAATGGGAATTTCTTTATAACCTGTATCAATGAACCGATCAGAGAAGTGCAGAAGTATGCGAAGCACGTTGTTCCATAAAATAAACGTATCATTAAATCAGGTACACTCAGATACTTCACCCCTTATTCTAGTTACGAAACTCTCTAGAGTGTACATGGCTGTCCTGATTCTAAGACCTTGTCTGACTAATGATAAAGGCCATAAGATCATTGAAACGCGCTTAACCTTTTTTAAGATATTCACTTGCGGTATGTCGCATGTGTCGTAACGTTGTAAACAAGGTGCCTCATAAAAATGCGGCATAATATCAGTGGAGCACGTAGATTTATTACTGGAATGTATTGTTTAACATTAATCATACTACCCTGTGATAAATTTATAAACATGTGAATACTTGAATTGATTTACACGAATTTGACTAAAATATATGGATCAATAGCAAACTAATGAACAAAAGGAATAGTTATCTTCTTGTGCAATTGATAGATATATTATATAAATACAAAAAATTCAAAATTTGACTAATAGTTATATTCAAATTAAGCATTGACAAGTTCTAAATATTATTCACGAGAGATTTAATTTTTGCAAAATACTATATCATATTTGCACATTTTTCTCCGACGATGGTACCTAAATTATTGTTGAAAATTTGTTAATCCTTGAAATCCAACTTGTTTGTATCATTCTAAAAAAAAATTGTGTAAAATGTAGGTCACCGATATTCACCGTGACAGTCCGCGTGTTAACCGTAAAATTGACGCCTTGGAGCTCGTTTCCCTTATCCTCCGTCGAATAGTCATCGTGGTGGCTAAATGGGCATAACGTAAAAGTTTACCAGATGGGATTCTGGTTAGGCTGATCCGTCTAAGTCCAGCAAGGGGGTCGCGCGTGGAATGTCCTGTAATTGATAGCAAGCACACTGGGTTCGATGAGCCGTAGGAAAATAATAAGCCGTCGTAGTAGCCCGCTAGTACGCGGTATTATTGGCTCTTGGGGGGTGTTACTGGGGCGTCGTTGTCAAGAAGGGTGGCTCTACACAATGTATGCACCCTCGCATGCACCGTCGTGCTCAGATATCTCGGTCTTAGGGTGTGTCGGATGTCTATATTCGCGCCCGTACAGCATCTCGGTTCGATAAACTTACTCCTATTCTCTCTCCATAAGCAAACGACCAGCATGGAATTATCATCAGACTGGGTACCGTGAATGTTTCGAACGCTATCACCGGTCGATTGCGTGCTACGAAAGTTTCAGACTTGGTAAGATCTTGCTCTAATTTCTTGTTATGAAACTATCGGTATTTCTGTATCCGTGAGAGATTTAAAAGTACAGAAATAAACAGAATGCACACGATACGTAGATGCAAAATATTCAAAGTATAGTACTTGTTATAATATATAATCGATGAAACTTATCTCTGTTTAGGGAATGTGCATAACGAATTTTTCTAATTTTCCTCGAATTTAAGTAATCTTCTACTAATAGAAAAGTACAACGCGAACGTAAATGGTTCGAGGAGAATTTAATGTTTCATTTTCATTGCGCATTTTGACATCCTTAAATTAGTTTTTACGTTTATGGATATGTTTGAAGCTATACCAATAAAATTTAAAAATATTAAACAAATTGTGAAACAAGCGATGAATCTATCGAAGAGAGTAAATTGAATTCACAAAGAAAACGCAACACAATCGGCTTATGGAATGAACATAAATCGAGAATAAAAATCAGTAAAGTGCCAAAATGTTGATATCGATGGTATTGTCTGGTATAACTATATCGAAGTTGGTGGAAGGAACGATCGGAACATATATGTAAATCGAAATAACATTATCCGTTGCTCTTGCGGCAATAGTAGCCTAAAAAGGCAGGGAAGAAGATACGGAAGAGCGGTACAAGAGAAGGACGGAGAAACAAGTAAAAAGGGAACTTGGATCCAAAATTCGAGTGAAGGGGGATAAAATGCATTTCACCCGCTACCCTTGTCGCCCAGGGCGACTGGATGTCGCAATGTAAACTCAAACTCTTTTCACGCGCAACATATGGCCACATGGCAACTAACATAGTTGCTCTTACCTATATTTTTCTATGCCTACATGGACGATAGGCACATAAAATTAATAAACATACTTCAATCAATGACGGGTACCAGTCGAGATCATTAGTACAGATCACTCATTTCGAATCACATACGATATATGAGTAATAATATCAATAATTTTGAAACAAATGTTATATGCCAATAATATGACGATGAGATTTATCAAGATAAAAATTCACGAATATACTGAAGAAAAGTGTTGATTACATTATCGGATGTAATATTAATAAATATAATGTTTTTCTACGTTTCGAAGATATGCCATATGCAATATAGTCACATTGTCGAATGGCATTTTTTCTATTGACCAATTCATCTGATTTAATGTTCCAACATCTCGTTATTTAACGAAGACATCTGTCTTCCAATGTTATCAAGTACATGATCAAGTTCATCATATGTACATGATGAAGTACAAGTATATATATATATATTGATTACTAAAAATAGTACAAATTCTCTAAACGATAGACCAATAAATCTCCCACTAATTCGTTTGCATATCGCGTAGAAAAAAGCGTGTAAATGTTTTGCCGTACCGGATCTATTACATTTGACAAGAGCTATCAAACCTGTTGCAGTACAACGATATCATTAAGCGTCGCATTGGATCTCTTTCGACGAAAGGATTCCACCAACGAGCGTTTCCTTCGCGGAAGGAATTCTATCGCAGGAAAAGACGTGTCATATCGCGAGGACGGTCTGTGTGTGGCCGAGCTGGTGGACGGCGAGGTGAGCTCCGGCTCGCTAAGTTGTCACTCGCAGTCAGCGACTCCTTTTTGTCAAACAGAAGGAAAGGAGTCAGGCGGAAAGCAGGGGGAACAGAGGGTCCTGGGTAACCCAGGGTTCTCTCCCTTGGTCCCCCCAGGGATCCCCCGGCCCGTCAACAGCCGCGGATTTCCAGTTTTTCTTCGAGCTGCACGCAACCAGCTCTCGATCTAATAGCTTGCTTCGTCCTTCTCCTCTTCCTCCTGATCCTCCACTTCCATGTCTCCTTCCCCCTTCTCTCTTCTACTCTTTCTTCTTCTTCTTGCTTCCCATCGCCATCCTCATGCTTTGCACTCTTTCTTCGGTCCTCTTGTCTTCTCTCTCCCTTTCACTCATCCGGCAATGAGACGTTTGTACGAGTTTGCGAGCGGGTAGAAGCGAACTCGGAGAACCTGGACTGAGAATCGACCTAATGAGGATAATTCCTGCATTGATTGCCAAGACGCAACGAATGGTACAAGCAGTGCTCGTCTGACTAGCAACTTGGTCGGCTGGCTGGCTGACTGACTGACTGCCATCGGTAAATCATTCTTAATTAAACGATAGATATTTAATTAGAAGGACCCAGATTGAGTTAGTTATGAGGCATTTAACCATCGTCCGTTATCACGGTGGGCGACTCGGAGATGGCATCTGGCGAAGTGATCTGGTTGCTCTTCTGCCTCCCAGGCCTGTATTGTTTAATGGAAAAGAGGGCGGGCACAAGGAGAGAGTAGAGAAAAAGTAACTAATGTCCAACGAAAAAGCAGTGGCAATGAAATATAGATGTCGTTAGGCTCGTGTTCGATCAAGTGCTTTAAAAGTGTTGCGACCAATTAACTCTAGTAATCGTTCGTTATCGAAGTTCTAGAGTTTGAAAATAAACATAAAGAAATTCGACTGCTATTTTTTACAATTTCTACGAACTCGTCTGTTATTTAATTATATAGCATACAAGTTTTCATATTAATAAATGATAATAGGCTTTATTTTCATTTTTCCCACTTAGACTAACATAAGCTACCTTTTCATTTTCTAGATTATTTATTAAATCAATTAAGGAACAAAATAAAAAAAACAAATAGTAATATTTTCTTCATTGATATAATATATTTATCTCAGTTTTCAATCAACAGTTTTATATGACATGGTCGATAGCTGAAAATCGTGGAACACTCGCACGCCACAAATCACTGTAGACGCCACGTGACTGTGGTGTCAGTGCATGTAGCATGCCGGATACATAAAACACTTAACAGCTAATTTCTCAGCGGGAGACGCGAGGTTCCATATAGAAAGGCGGGTCGGGTCGGCAGATTGCGGAAAGACGATCGAGCTGACGAAGGTTCACGCTCGTCGAGAGGTTTTGACGGGTCGTGACAAATACTCGGTCGGTACAGGACAAGTACAAAGACGCCCGAGGCGGGTCAACGGGTCAGGCAAACGCCAGGCGCCCCGCTCGTCCTCGTGATCTGGTTCTCGTTCCTCGCTCAAAAGACATTTCCTTTCGGGGGACAAGCGCGACGCTTGTTTCCTTTAAAGAGCCAGCGACTTTCTGCCTCTATCTCACGGTATCCACGATGCTCTTTCTCTCTTCTTCTTCCAACTGCTGGCCAATCACTCTATTTCCATCCCACTCTTCATTCTCCTACTTTGCTCTCTTCCTTTCTGCTTCTCGAATTACAAATTATACCGGCAATTAACGACGAGCCGGAGGCTTGTACGAACCTTCCTCGGCGAATCGAGCGACAACGTATCCGCAGTTAATACCGGTATTCTCGTCGACAGTACGTATGTACAAGGAAACTTAGCCGCGTCCTCTACCGAGCAACCGTGCACACGTTTTGATGGAACACGATTTTTTCCGTTGGATCGTTACGTCTATGGCGATGCGTGTCCTTAAGCGAGCGCTTACTTCATGCCGAAGATGTAATGGCGTAACTCTCTGCGCTCGAGGACTGGCAAGGTCCTCGCAACGGAGTATGCCACTACCCGACGTATCTCATGGAAAATGGAAATACATGATTGTGTCTTGGAAATTACGAAGCGTCTCGGCTCTCGGTAACAGGAGATACCGAAGATAAAATGCTGCCAGCGGCTCTGGTTACGAGCTCTCAAATCGTACGTCAACAACGTGACCGGATTATAGAATGCGTTTAGTTGTCGAACTATGATTTAAAATCGTAGACGCGGTGCGGGACTAAAGAGAGAATCGACGTATGACTGGTAATAGTATCCTTAGTTTGTTCTATCTCGAAAGAGGAAAACGTTTATGAATTCTTACAGTCCATGAATAAAATTTCGCTCCACGTGAAACTTATTTTTATGTTATCAATTGACAATAATATCATCGATATGTTATTTGTGGTTATATTAGAAAATCAGTTTTCTGCTTCTTATCTAATATCGACTAATAGTGAAATGTTTAACCGTATTTGTTTAACTCCATTGATTTCTAAAATGAAAAAATCGTACTCTCATGAAAATCAATTTTTATTATACCAAGATGATCTCGACTACAATATTCTTATACATGTACAAATATATTTTTAAACTTGATACCACATAATCGCAGATTGTGCCTGCTGTCTATCGTTATCTAAATAGAATAAGCCAAAGCAACAAGAAAAGAAGAGGAAAGTATTTTGCTCGTATTCCTTGTATCAAAGATGAGCATCTTGTGGACGATGCACCGAACTCTCTTCTATAGTTGGTATTCGAAATAAGAAGAAAACTTTCTTTTTTCTTTAAAGATTCGTTCCTTTATTTTCTCGGTGCAACGAAGGTATTAAAGTTTCTATATGCGGGATATGTCGCGTAACAGAAGAGCTTCAGCGAGTGAAGCTAAGTGGCATTTTACTGAGCGTATTACATTTATTTAATATTATTTACGGCAGGTTTTACGACACCAATGATACGTATACGGAGTCTACCCAATATCAAATATAACGTCGTAACCCCGAGAAAGCGCGGAGGGTGGCGGAGGCAATAAATGTACGGCAAACGGCGTTCCCGATAGGCATCCTTACATACAGGTTCACCCTTCGCATATAGGTAGCAATCGAAGACTCGCTAGACCTCTATGTCGTCTCTGAAAAAGGAGCAAACTGAACTTGCCACTTTTCCTTTCTTCCCTCGTATATCTCCCTGGTCGCGTTTTTATGTTATTAAAAATTAAACGAATATTGCGTTAAATTTGGATGTTTATGCCAAGGGGAATGATCAAGTTTGAAATTTCGATATTACATGTAATTATTGATAAACACAATTCGTTGTTGCTCGATGTTAATCGATGCACGTGTTTCGAAAACAGTAGCTATTATTAGACTGCAGATATTTATGCAAATTTATAATACAATTTTATGAATACAATTTAAAAAATGAAAACTAGGTAGAAAATTGTTTTCCTCGCTAAATACTGTAATCAGTACATTATATCTCGGGTATTTTATATATTTTTATATATTATATACGTTTTTCTGTTATCTGTCAAAAATTCGGAATCTAATATCGTAAAAAGGTATTGTTTCTTGTTGAAGGAACGTTTCACTTAGATTAACAGTGAGACAATAAATTATTTATTTCTATTGTATTAATAGAAGTAATTTAAATGTAAAGATAACATTTGTAAGTGTTTATCGTGTATTCAACATGGTGTTAAATCATGTATTAAATATTAGATAACAAATACTGATATTTAGAAGTTTATAATATTATTCTTAAATATATAATCCACACAGAACTTCATACCTATACTTTTACGAAAATACTACATTTACGATAGGATTATTTTTTATCCAAATCGTACAGGCGACTTTCTCGAATGCAAAATAGGGCGCGGCGCGATTCAAATACGATAGAATTTGTATTTGCAGTGTATTGATCGATATCAATCGGTACGTTGATAGTAAGAAGTCTGCAGTCTTATAAGAAAGCAAGTCCAGTGGTCGAGGTTTGTGCGCATTCAGTATCCATGTAAATCCAACTACCCGTATCGCGTGGAATTCAATTCGAGTCGCTCGTCTACTGGGACGATAGCGGTCGAGCAAAAGAGAAGAGACTATAAAGGAAAACAGAGATAGTTGATCTGAAATGGCTAAATAGAAAACGCAAACGACACCCGATTTTACGGCCGCTCACACTCCTCCCATTCTTCTGATTCTCTCTTCTATCGTTCTATTACTCTCACAATTCGTCGGTGACTTGTACGTATACTTTGGCATTCTTTACAAACGCAACGAGCTCAAACCTGTAAAGATCTCTGAGAAACTGAAAAGTGAACGAAATTGTGGACATCAATATACAAATAGTAATTGATTATTTTTGGCTTTAGCTCTTATTTTTTATAAATATTTTTAATGTATTATGAATCATTATTTTCCATAAATGATCGAAAATAATTTTTCTAATAATCTAAGACAATTATCACGTTTTGTATAAGATTTTAGAACAGGCGTTTTAATAATCACGAACAAATATATATTCTTCCACAATAAAAAAGTAGCTATAGAGATAAAAATAACGATCTTAAATAGATAAAAACTGTCGAGTTTCAGTACTAGACAGAACTATTAAATGTTAGACTCAGGATTTGTTTCTGTCTGACGAAGGTCGATCGCATCGAAGAAATGTGTACCTGTAAAAGGAAAGGAAATCGAGGGAGAACAAAACTTGGCCTCTCGGCACTTTTTGGAACGTATAACGGCCTTGGGTATACGAAGGGTATCCGTACGCGTAGCCATCTTACTGGTTCCTCACCTTACCTTTGAATATTTTATGCAGACAATTCGCCGGTGCAGTTATTTCATGCTAGCCTCACGAAAAAGATTCTGTACTCGTAGCACGTACCGCGGAAAGGTTTCGTACAACAGTGCTCTATACATCGATTGTCGGTCACAATCACTGTACGTATTGCTGTCAAAACAAACCTGCATGCAAACAGATTTCCAGAGCTTAGTATTTCTAAAATGTCTATTATATATATCTATACGATCAATAATAGTAATTTCTTAATAAATACACCTTTATCATTTTTTTTTTATTTAATCCTGATGCATCTATAAACTTTCACTGCTATATCCTATTTTCATTATTCTTGTGATTTAATTAATCGTTGCTTCGATGAGCAATTTGTCAAAATCTTTATGGTGAATTTGTTCGCATGGCGTCGGGTTTAAACACATCGACGCGTAGCTATCGTGTATAACGTCACAGTGGCGTTATCGCTGTACCAGCGGCTATACCTATACAGGCATACAAAGGATACAGAGAGGATGTACGTATCGCAGGTACGGCGGAGCCAAGTGGCATTTGCATGAATTTGTTGGTCCGATATCCCGGCAAGGATCGTGCTTTAAGCCAAGGAAAGCCAAACTCCGGAGTCGGGACAGCTCGATCTTCGGACCGGCGAGACGGGCTCCTTTAAGAGGTGCTCGAGGGGAGGTGACTTTTTTCAATTTGTTAATTCAGGGTAATCCTGAGGGTGGCTAATTTCAAGCCAACCCTCTCCCTGTTCCCCAACTAGCGATACTCTCCTCGAGTTTTCTTCCCGTCGTACAACCTAGTCCCTTCTCCTTGCAACTTTTAATCTCTGCTATATTTCTTTGCTCACCTTCCTCACGCGATCCTTGTCTCTCTTTTCCTTTCGTCCCGCGTAAAATTACCACGCGTTACCGCCGACCGACCCTCAATCGTTTATGGTGTCTACGTCGAACTACGTCGAACTGCTTTTGAAGCTTTTTCGAAATCCGATTGTCGACGATGAATTCCGAGATTACCTAAAACGCTCTCGGGGGTAATAATGTAAATTCTTCCGACGTGCTTTTTTTACGAGGCTTTCTCCACGATTGTACTTATTCGTGACCCGAGAACATAATCTCGCTGCTCGCAGAAACAAGGAAAATATTCTTCGAACTTACCGTGAGTGGAAATAAATTGTTACTCGATTTCAGTGTGTAACGTTGAATTGCATGGGACGTGATTAACGATTGTAAGAGGAACACGAATAAACCGTGAAGATCGAAATAGGTACGCCTAGTGAAACGATGTCATAGTCTTTGAACGTTCTTGAGGCATAAGGGTGGTCGAACATGGGTTAGTGTACACATAGGGTCGCTAGTAGGATGACGGGCGTCGGCCATGTTGTCTTGACATTCTCCCTCGAGGGTTGTCGGGGGTGGATATATTTAGCCTGCTGCCTCCAGGGACCCTTGCCACCCCAACCGCCACCCAACCCCCAAACCGCTCCCGACTTATGATGCCGTTGTCCGACCAACCCCAAACTTTGTGCCACTCCTTACACAAGCTTTATACACAATGTTCCACCGAATAAAGAAAACACATGTTTATAGCTAAAGCAACCGAAGCAGCTAAATATGCGGCATATTAATTTGATTTTATCATTTTACTTATACCATTGATAAACATCAATATAATCGTTCTTTAGGAAAAAAAAGACGAAAAATTTCCTTTGTCATCATAGGAATCATATTTACAACGATTTATCATATTTCAAGTAGATGTAAATTTTTTAATTATTTTACTAATACTATAGAATTATCTCATCCTTAGAACATAGTTATAATTCAAGTTTACTTATCTCAACGAAAATGAATTAATCTGCAACATTGCGTGTAACGTAATCGTAGATCTGAGGAATAGCGCGCGTTCTCATATCCAGTTGATGAACGATCACCATGTCAATTACCCACTTAGAAACGCGTTCAATCACAAATCTTATCACGTAACTGGGGCGAGAAGCAATATCAATTAACCCGTACACAACGTTACATTTAGCACTCGAGGATCAAACAATTTCAGGTAATGACGATGTATTCGCACAATAACGCTTCATCCTACCATGAATATATCCTGAAAAGCATTGCTAGGACGATATGTACGGCTATAGAAGAGGTTGCAACGTAGTTCCTCGAACACCTTCTCCGTACTTTAGTCCTTCTTTCTTGTTTCCTTCTTTCTGGCTCTCCTTTTCAAACAGAGAGGGAAGTCATCAATATCTCGTGGCTTTTCTCTTCTATCTAACAAGCGAGGGTCAAAACTTTGGCTGCGAATGGGCGGAGTCACGCCTAATCCCCAGAGTCAAAATGGAAGTCTCTGGAGACCTCCTCCTCTTGGACCTACTGGCGAAAGTTCTGTCCTTCGTGAACAAGGTTAGGCTGGACTCGGGGGTGGTTCGGGACGATACTTCTACAACCGAGTAACATATTACCGAACGGGAGGACATTTTGCGAATTTCCGTACTCCAGCATGAAACGGACGTTGGTAGGGTAGCCGAAGAACCGCGAGGGCTGCCTACGCACCCTTCGAATCTTCCCTCGAACGGAGAGGGGCTGCCTTCTTTCCTTTCTTTCGATCGTACCACGCTTCCCTACGTGCCAATACCTCTGCGTCCTCCACACATGTACGCGAAGACCGTTTCGTGATGGCTTTCGACTGCTTGAATTGTTCCAGGCAACGTTGTCCTCTAAATGTAGTTAAAAAAACATAATTTTCAACGTAGATGGAATAACGAAAGAAAATTTATAGAATTTATAGTCACAATTAGCAAATTCTTTCAACTTTAGTTGACAATTTTTTTTACGATTTAATATAATAACATGAGTCATTTCATAAAAATTTCGTAGTTAATCCTAGGCAAGAACCAAATTCATTACTAAACTACAGATATTTATGCAAATTCATATCCTTATAAGTGTATTAGAAGAAATAGAACTACGATAGACAATTGTTTTATTTACTGAACATTACAACAAGTTGCATAGTTTGGATACTTTATACGTTTTTGTATATTATATCCATCTATTACATCCACTTTCAAATTATCCTTAAATGTATGAAAGCCGTAGTCTAATGTTTATATAAAAATCTATTTTGTAATAAGTTCACGAGGGAAATAAAAAATGTATTCCATGCGATACACGATTGCAACATGCGTAAGATACGTGACGTTTTGAGATTCACTTTCATTTTCCACTTTAGTACGCGGGCTTGAAAACCTTCGTTCCGTGGAAGGGAACGAAGAATCTGCGAGAAGACGGAAAAAATAGGGGTTGTAAGTTGCGCAGATAATTCTCGGTGGCGGAGGCAGAGCAGGCAACCTTTTGTACAAGGGTGGTAGACTGTAAGAGGGTTGGTGATCGTAGGCACGAAGGTGAAACCGTCTACGATACAGAATATAGATTTTTATACAATATTAAAAAGTCTGTACTTCCTCGAGGTAATTTATTTTATATGTATTTATAGTAATATTGTCTTACGATTATTCGCTCGTAACTAAATATCGTGTGTATTTAAATCGATTCAATGAAGAAACAATTTTACAATACATGTAAATTCATTGAGTACATACTAGCACAGTGTTGTCAGAGTATAGTATGAATTTATTGCTATTTACGTATCAACACAATCAGTGATTACTGTACTATACCCGCAATTCTAACGTTTAGTATCCAATAATCATTTGACATTCGTGTCGCTTCCACAGTTTACTCTTTAACAAGCAATTATGTTACAATTCCATTATAGATATTACCTAGGTATATCTGCTTTGTAATATCAATTACCTATAATCATGTATAATTACTATCTATAAATATCTGTAGTTATCTATAAAGACAACGAAAAATTTCTTGAATTTACTGTTACTGCTTTTATAATTTATATTTTACCTTAAATATATTTTATATTTAATCATAAAAGTGAAATTCATCGTAACCGAATGGTACTATAGTATATAACGTAATAACTTATGTGTAATAACTTTTATGTGTTCACAAATTTTAAAAACACTTGAAACATTTTCCACCATTTAATATGTATAAATATCTTAGAGCCACTGTCTTAAGGAATTTTCAAAATGAAATCACTTTTTACTTTCGCTGCCCTTTTATTTCTTCTCGAGCGCCTTGGCTCCGTGACCCATGGAGGCTTGACTCGGACTGCTTAAGGGAAACAAAGAGAGCTTCGAGAAAAAGGAGGAAAGAAAGACTGTAAGAACAGAAGAAGGTGGAAGGAAGAAAGAATATCAGGATTCAGAGGATCGAGAAAGAGACCGTGAATCCCACGGGACTATCGACTGCCGAGTCCCGTGGGGCAAGTCGATACTCCAGGGACACCCCATCCTCCTCCTTCAGAGGTCTATCCTCTTTCTCCTCACCTCCTCGTCACCTCTTTCTACCAGCATTCGAGTTCTAAACAGTCGACGCAAGCGCAACGCGTCCCTTCTCCCTAAGTACAGCCTAATTTTTTTTATATTTTTTTCGTGAATGAATTACATTTACATATATTCAAAGTAGATATATAGCACATTTTGAAAAAAAAACAATCATACTTATCAATGAGAAATTTTGTTGCAATCATAGCTTTTAATCATCCATTTACACCAAGGTATTGTTAATGAAATGTAATAGCCGCAAATATAAAAATATTTTATATTCCTATATCCGTAAATTATAGGGAATCTTTAAGTAAATGAATTATTATATCCAAAAGATTGTCAATCTGAATGACGAGTTAATTTGTCTTCTCCAGTTAACAGCTTAATATGAATTATTCTATACCAATTATTTTATATAAAAGGTATTCTAAAAGGAATATTTGTTTTAATAAGAAAGAAGTAGTCTCATCAATGATTGGAAGGACTTACAGTTTGGAGACTTACAGTTAAATGTATGCGGTAGAATGAGCGGTAACAGTGTGCGGTCGGGTTGTCAGCACCGGTAAGTTATTTAGCGGTTGAGGCCGTAGCAGTTGGCAGCGCTGTCTAATTGTAACGACACCTTTGGGACTGGTATCACTCCCCGTATCCACCAAACCACCCACTTTCCACCCCCGTAATCGTTGAAGCGCTCAGGTATTCCCTCACACCGCCGACCGCCTCCTTCTTCCTCTCGATTCCACGTCTCTCCTCGGCAACCTTCAGACGCTGTAAACCAAAAATACGACGACACTTTGTCGAAGCATCCGTGTCCCGTACGTTTTAATGTTCGACTAGGCGGCAGCAAGAGCGAAGAAAGTTACTGCAGCTTCTGCTCAAGTTTAAGTGTAATTCAAATTATCTATTAACTCGTTACATTAAATTATTCGAACAGTCGTTCCTACCGTGTTTTTAACTTCATTTTTATCATGATGATCATTGCCGGCTATAAGTATTGGGATACTTACTTGTTACATTTATTGGAGAAGTCTACCAAATATTACTTTATGTAGATTTACATTAGAAGGAATATATGGAGAGCTAGAAATCATAGTGATGGAAATCAAGATATTTAGAGCTTGAATTGAATCGCGTATTTTAACGCTTAAAAGTATCGTCTGCTTAATATTTCATAATTAAGAAAGTGAAAATGAAAAATTATAAAGTGAGATGCGAGCGAAATAGCAGATTTATAACAGAATATGTAGAAAATAAACCTCGTATAGACCCTGCACGGAGAAAAGATTATGACGATGATATGAAATTATTCAATTTTTACTAGATATGTATGAATTATGAAATTTAAATATGAAATAATATGAAATTTAAATAGTATATTTATTTCCTAATTTAGAGTATAATAACGTTAATATTGCCAGGGATGAAATCGTAGTTGATCTTTTTATCTTACAACCGAATAAATGCAATTAGATATTCTCTAGTACGATTTTTCTACTGAATCAATATGAATTTTCTACTACATGGAAAATAAAAGTGTTATCATCTTTAGTGATTACAGGTAACACTATAATGCTATTATTACAGAATAATAATATTAAAATTAAATTCACGTGTACGATGAAATTTTACCCACGACAGCCTTCAAGGATTAATATGAAATATTAAAATTCTACATTGAATTTTTATTGATAAGAATGACATTTCCAAGCTAAATCCATAATTTCAAATCATGGGTTATTTACTGGCGTGGCGTTTGTCGCCGTGATACGGAGAAGTGATTTCTCGAATGCGGAAACGCCGAAGGAAATTTCAGTCTGGAAGACAAAGACGAAGTATCGAGCAGGTTGTCGCCTCGTAATCGCGCGACTCGAAAACCGGGTCTCTCGTAAACTTCCGTGCGAGCATGGACGTTTGCTTTATTGCCAGAGCTTCTGATATCGCGGCAGTTGGTAGCAACATCGGTAGAAAGGCAGGCAGGCAGGCAGGCAGGCGGCATTATCTTCGTCGGGTGAGGGTGAGAGAGGGCGAATGCCCTCCCCATGAGATCACCATGGCAACCCCTGTACGGCCCGCCACGGCGTCGTGTCCTGCGTGCTTCCATGTCCTGCTAGCATGGCGACTGCTAACCTCCCAAACTTCTCTGTCGACGATAACCTAGAAGTCTTCTCTTTCGTGTCGCTTACCTTTTTTTTCACCCTCTCATCTTCCGTTCTGAAAATTCGTTTATTCTGGTCGCGCGCGATTTTGACCCACGTACCCGTTCGTTAGAACGATCGTTTTCAAAGGAACGCGGTGAACCATCGTCCGCGGGATACACAGGGACCTTATCTCGATCCGAGCCAGAAGGGTTTACAACCTTCATCACGAGATTCCTTCTTTCGCAAGGGTGTTAGTGTAAACGTGTATGAATACATGTCGGATATTTGCAAGTATATACGACTTATGATTGAGACGTTATAGTGACAAATCTTTAGAATATCTTTTTAATTAGTATAACAATTACTCGTTGCATTAGACTAATCAAGATTATATTACAGAATTTTTCTCAGTATCGAGTTTTTAGAATCATTGTATTGGGCCCAATAAATTCTGCAGTAGATTAAAATTGATTTGTAGCTCATTACGGACAGTTTTATCATGCCGTGAAATCAATAGATTACAGCTTTCATTGGCGGCGATTTAATAATTCGGTGTATTTATCCTGACAAGTTAGATTAAATTTAGAAATAATCATACTTGTCTTCTTTATCAGAAATACAAATCTAATTCAAAGAGAGATCAGGATGAGAGTTTTCGCTGAAAATAATAACGATTTTATTCTATTTCCAATCTTCAGTTAATCTTGCTCGTAATAAGTTTGCAAACGTTTGATGTCTAAAGACATGAATGTAAAGATGTATATGTACATAAAAAAAGCAGCGTAACAAGCCGCTGGTACGAAGCATCCAATAAAATCAGAATGGTTGAATGTCAACGAAGGAAGGTAAAGAGAAGTTCTCAAGCGAGACAGAGTTGCAGATTTTACCGAGTTTGAAACTAGGTGTGCCTCTCAAAGCGGGATGCCGTTCTCGTGGGAGGGAGTAGACAAGGTTCAGGGTACCCTCCGTAAGCCTGTTAAGGAAGAGTCGTGAGTTTCCTCAAAGGGGCCGCGAATATTAAAATCACATTTTAGCCCTTTCCTCACCCCCTACCCCTCGCTGTTTCGACGACGAACTCCATGACCGTGCAACAAGGTTAACCGAGATTAAGCGAGCTTCCGGAAAACCTACAGCACTGTGTTACTTTACCCAGACACGTATCGCTAAATCGTTTGTCAGTAATGAATTTTATATGGTTATTGAAGTTGACTGGCCGTTTCTCCCATTTTCTCATATCTCCGTTTTCATAAATACAACCTGATTTATGGAAACTTGAATAATTTATGGAGATACAAATACAGTCTGACTTGTGGAGACTTTCTCTGAGTAAAATATAGATATAACAAATTTGTCTAAATTATTAAAAATATATCGATCTGATTATATTTAAAAGAGTATGAATATAATATAAAATATGACACTTCGTTCCTGACCTAGGATTATTAAAGAGGCGTAGAAATACTGTTCATGAAATTCTTCTTGTTAGAAACACACGGTACAGGATGTTTTTGGTTTGCGTGACATTTTTATCTTCGGTAAGAACACACGTGTGCCGGAGCATGCGCGACTTACGGTCGTTTTTGTCGATATTTGACAGTAGCAACTTGAGAGGGTCCCAACCATCCCCATCGAGCCCTCAGGGGCTCCGTATCTAAATGCAGACATTAATAAATCGCGGACACACTCGTACGTTCGTGTACGAATCGTCGTCGGCGGTAAGTTAGTTTACGCTGGTGGAGGTTCTGATGCGTTTATGGAAATGACTCGTGCCTTGCTCGGACAGCGTACGCCTAAGGCATTACGACATAATTCAACAATTTTCGGCTAGCCCTCTACTCAGTGGGAACATTCGGACAGTCGTATCTGCAAAGGGTGAAAATTATAGAAACTGATAATGCTTTCTGTAGCTAATTAAATTGCAATAACAAAAATTTTATCATTCGGATGTGATTTCGATAATTGAAATTTTTAAATAAAAAACTTTTCAATCTATTTGGATTGAATTAAAGGAAACCATATTTTTGCTACTATATGACGTAACAAAAGAATTACATACAATAAGCTACAAATTCTATAAACTATTCAACTATTCAATTATTTATTGTATATTTTTACATCCGATGTTAAATTACATTATTTGGTACTTTTATACGATTCCTTCCTTATTATCTCTATAAATTTGTACGATCAATTGAAAAAGCATAAAGAAGAAAATTACATCGGATACGCAATTCCTTTTCATTGAATACGTTTTAAGGATATCATAATTCATATGAAATCACGATACATGCAGAGTAAAACTTTACATTAAACCGCATTGCGAATTCCATAACAGTCACGTCACTTACGTGACTAGTGTTAACATTCGTATTATGTAACAGTAACTATGCGATAGATAGTAAATCGTCAGTTGATGTACCATAGGTGCAAAGCAAATCTAGTTACAGCAGCCGGCCTCTCAAGCCGTCTTGTAGCTAATATGATAGACTGCCATTAGGGATATCTCGCTGTCGTGACGAGGGGACTGTGAAACGCACAAGGAGCAAGGAGGGAGGGTGGGCTACACAACATAGAACCACGACAGGGTACGTTAGCTCGGGATATGCTAGTTAGTAAGACGTATTACTTACGTATGAATTATGCAGTACCTTGGTAGTACCTGCCGAATAGCCTTAGCTTCTCCCATCTTAGGACTTAGGTAAACGGAACTCTCTCTTACTACTGACAGGAATTCGGTTAAGTTACCCTCTTTACACATTGCCGGGCGCTTGATTTCCTTTTGTAAACACGAAAACGACCGTCCCAATACAAAATACATCGGGACTGTCGATTAACAGCCGTGTTTGGTTTCGTAACCATGTTTCAACAAGACGGACGAATATACTTTTTCTCATGAACTCCAAATCTTATAAGGAACGCTATTTAATTGAAGATAGAACTATATAAACCTTTTTGTATGATTCAGAAAAGTACATAAAATTCGTAATATTTAATAAAAATGCTATGGACAATTGAAGAGTTCACATCAAAGGGGACCATTGTACGTCTTTGTTTTTCTTCAGAGAAGCAAAAGGTTATTCTAATATCTTATATTTCTGTTTTTGAACAGAATATTCATATATTACATAACTTTTACGAGGAGGATGTCTGTGATTACATTGTAGAAGAATTATATCTAATTTTTATCTAAGCTATTTATATCTATATAAATATATATATATAACCATTATGAATATATTTAATTATGTCTGATTAGTATCATAAAGCTGTGGACTTTGTGATAATACTTTTTGTAGAATCGGTTAATTAAATAATCATATTTTATAATGTTGACTCCACTATGTTATAAATATAGCTTTCGACTAATAGAATCCATTATTATTTGAAAGGTTGACAAACTTGACAAGTGCCTTCCTCGTTACGAATGAACAATAACGAAGTTATTTTATTTACTGTATATATCGATTCACTTAAAAATATTTTAATAGACAAAGTCACGAAAATTCTCGCCTGAAGTTCCTTGACTGTTTTTCACAAAAATAAGTCTAGTTCCTAAATTAATCACCAATAGCATTCTTTTAGAAATATTTTTGTAAGTTTCGTAGTATATTTTCGAAATCTATAAAAAAATCTATATGGTATCATCGTCAATCGAACAATGCTTTTCACAAGCATCACTATCTCACAGTTTAAAATTTCAGAATTTCGTAAAATGTACAAGATACTTAAAACCGGTTGTAAAAAGTAACGTTTTCATCGATATCACGTGGTACGTTTTGAATATTTAGTGTAGAAAAAGCGTGGCTGAAGGCATCTAAGGACATTCATAACTTCTTGTCTGCTCGAGCGTAAATTTATTCTACTTGCACTCTCAGTCTGACTCCTATTTACGTCGACATTCTGGTAAGAGAAAATTAAACAGCGATATCATAAGGACCGGCTTGCGGTCCTATGCTGCTCACACGTCATGTCGTATTATTTTCTCAGCTTGTCTAAAATGTTGACTTTTCTGTAAATTAAATTAATGTTCGTTTCACCGTGACGTCCACTAGAATACTCTACTTGATAAAACGTAATACGTTTACTATTTTGGTGATGTTTAATATCTGATACTTAAAAGAATATGGTTAAGGAATCGATTATGTACATAATGCTAGGATGAAGTTAAGAGAATGATCATTTAGATTACTTATATAATTATTATGAACGAACAGATTAGTGTATGCTAAAGGGTATATTCAATATATTAGGTCGTCCGAAAAGTTTCTTTCGTTTTATAAGGAAATAATAGATGCACAACATTTTCCGTTTTATATTATTTTATCGAATTACGTATGATCCATTTTGTTCTATCCAAATAAAGATCACAACGTTCGACAGATGAGGTTTCATGTTTGTATAAAGATGCATCGTTGTAAAAGACGGGTCTGTAAAAAACTTTTCGGACAACCAAATACACACTTTCGACACGTATCTGTTTTGTAACTATTATTCGAATTCATTTCAAAATTCACCAATATAAGCTTAATAGTGTATATTATTGCAGCGTCGACGAAACTCGAAAACTTTTATACAATGCATATAATATATCTATTCAAATTTTCTATGCCAAGTATTCAAATATTTTCCTGAATAACTGTACGTAAGTATCCTTAAAAAAAAAATCAAATTCTATACTATAAACTCGTACTTATATCAATAACTTTGTAGTAAAAACAGTTATATCGGTGACGATATAAAATCAGTAAATGACCCGTATAAATAAACTTTTCATCGACAGGCAATAATTTCCTAATTTAACCGATAGCTTACATATGATCCTTCTTAGCTGTTTCCTATCTATAATACTTCCTGTAGAGAGGATCTGAAGGAACGAGTCGGTGGATGCTGGATGACGGCGATGCAAAGAGGGAGGGGGGTTTCAAGAAGACCAATGCAGGAGGCGTAATGGAGGCTAGTTAAACATTAAGCATCCCCTGATACCTTACTAACCCCTTACTAACCCCAGTTAAGGTGTATGCAAGGTATACAGCTCTAGGTGGTTTCCTATGCCTTACGGACCTCCGTATACATTCTTACTAATTGACGTTCCGCGCGTCTGCATTATGCACTTGCGATTACTCCCGGGCGTTTTCTTACTAAAATAATATATCCAATCGAACGGTGTACCGCTGTATTTTTTCAGAGAGAAATAGCAAATTGTTACGTACTATCTATGTGTCTACGTGTGTACGTTTCTGTGTTTTAATAATGCGGAAAGTGTTTTAATAATGTGTTTTAATAATGGAAATGCGTTTCTTTTCTTTAGGCCTTTCCTTTTATCTTGTATCTTGTAGTTTATCCCTGAATGTGTTTCTTTATTATTAATATCATCGATGTAGCATCAGAAATAATACGAAAATGTTAAAGAAGAAGATACCCATATGAAATCAGTTTATCTGACTTACGAATGAACTTAAATGCTACTTCAATTTAATTCTTAGGTATTCCTGCTTTTACATCTATGGATTTTAATTAGAAAATTTTCTTTCATTTTCAAAAATAAACTTCTTTACCTAAAGGCTTTGATGTTAGTGATATGGAGTAGCATGAACATGTTAAATAGGATACTCAGTGAACTCATTATTATTGTTATTATTATCACATAAGATGATATTGCTTTCAAAAATCACAAACATGATATTGATTCTCATATTTAGTATCTACATTCATTGTAAGACCGCAATTTTCACAATTGACCTATATCTTATCAAGCTGAACCACAATATGAAAACATCTTTTTCAATGGGTACAACCCATATTCCTCATCCGTACGCTTTACTTTATTGTACATTATTTGACGGACTAAGTATAAGACTGATCAGATTCAATGGACCAACAGTCTGATAACTAATATCTAGTACCATAATGAGATTCTGAATTCTCTTAAAGCTTAGTAACAATGAACGTAATGAAGACATCCCTAAGGAGTACCTAGAACCGAGATACATTGTTAATACGACTGCTGAGTAGAGGTTTGTCGTTTGGATAGGTGATTAGTACTCTATCGAGCACGCCTCCTATTCCACTGAACAGACAGAATTTCTTACTGATATTCCTTTGAGACTTAGAGGTTCTCACAGTGGAATTTTTCATTAACGTCTAAAATAATTTATTTTTATCGATATGTTTTTCCTTAGAGGACGCGTTTAAATAACATATTTCACAAATAATAATTGTAATTTGAAGAAACAGAAATTTGTAATTACAAAAATCATTCAAAACGACTAACAAGATATTTATTAATATTGTTAACAGTGAAATATCTTGTATTTTTTTTACAAAATAAATTTTTAATTATTTGACATAGAACTTATTTAACTTTATCAATTTATTGTACACAATCTTTAATGGATCAAGTAAGAATTTGCAATACTTACTATCTTCGCTATAAAATAAAAAGGAAATGAAATGACAGAGAGAGCGAATTAAACGTGACGTTCTTGAATTTCGCGCTGACCTGACATTACATTATTCGCTGCTCTATGGTAACAAAAAAAGGGGCTATACTTAGGGAGCCGAAAACATGATTAAAGATTTTCCAACGTAGGAGGAAATGGATTTCTGATACGCGTAATGCTACCCTATTTGGAACTATTACGCGTAAGTCCCCAAGTAAGCCCTCTATATCCATTCACCCTTGGTCGAAATATATTTAGTAGATCAGAAGGCATCTACTTTCGCCTTAGCACCCGTGTACGTGTTGATAACGTGTAAATAAGTCGAAAAATAATTACACGTTCGTTGTGAGAAATTCAAATTTCATATCTTACGATCTAATAATAAAGCAACATGATTAGTACAAAATTACATAAAAGTATAATAAAAAAACAAAATGTTTTAATGAATATTTAATTAATTATATTGCGTTTACAGTTCTATATTATTTTTATAATAACAAAATCGTCCAATATTAGTAACCCTCATATTTTTCCACCCTTACATTTCAATAAATACATATCATGAAACATCTTTCGGTTCGAAAATATTTCCACACAAATTACTTTCTTCGAGAGAGAAGCATCCTCTTCAATATAGTGAGAAAAATCGCTAATTGGTACACGGGAAATATTAACAAACCGCTGCACAAGTGCCGATGATTTACTGCAAGGTTTGATTGAATTCATTCGGTTCTGTTTACCTGGCCTCTCTCTTCCTTTCATTTTCCCTCTCCCTCTCACCGCGAACCTCCAATATTTAGCTCTTTTTTTTTCATTGACGTCGTTTATTTTTTCTGGCTCGTTCGTTCATCCATCCCGACGTTGCGAAGTTGTATACTGTAAAACTGGAAACAGCGAACGGTGCACGTTTCTCGCTACACGCCGTTGCCATTCTGTCTCCCCTTCTCCCCATCGCATACAACCCTCCGCTTTCCGCTGCGCGTTGCTGCGTTTTATTTTCATTTTAGCAGAGGCAACGGAAAGGCATGCTACAGATCGGAAGGTAGGTTGGGAATGATTTCTCAATTGGTCGGCCTCTGTATATTTTATTCCGTGTCAATTCGTTAGCAACTGAACAACGACCAATACAGCAAGAATCAACCGATCCGTTCCTCGCATTCACCGACAAAACATTTTAATTACGAAACTATAATATTTACGTTCATACGATACTGATTATCCCACTTCTGAGCGTATTAACGTTAAGAGTTTTTGCTCATTAAAAGTATTACATTTTTTAATGTTTTTTAAACTAAATTTTTTAGAAGGATTTGGGCTGACAATTTTTGTTTCATCTTTAAGAATTCGTTATATTATACAGATTTGTCAAAGATCTTCGTCTTCGAATAATATATATGTTTTAAAGATCAAGCGAATAGTTACAATTTCTAATATGTATTTGTATTCAATTGTAAAATGTTGACATTCGGGTATTTTAAGAAATGTATATATATTTTGTTAAGTGATTTACTGTAGAGTATATAAATCTTCACTGTTGATACAAACGATCTTTAACTCCATCAAACGTTTCAATAACGTAAAATACAGCTCCCGGCTGTGTTAAGCGACGATCCAGAATAGGTTTTATCGCGAAAACTGGCGCAAGCTCGCGGAAAGCATCGCTGAAGGAGAAAAATCTAATAGATGATCGAAATTGAGTTTGAGCCCCTGTAAGAAACTGGCCTTTCCACCCTTCTTGCTCGTGTTCGCGTTACAACATCGTCGATACTGTCGCCCCATCGAGCTTAGAATGAAATCCAGTTCGCATTTGAATCAGTCGGTAACGCAATCCATTAGCTCCTAACAGCCAATACTCCGAGGAGAGCGTGGAAGAAAACGACTCTAAAAAGGAAAAAGAATGGAGGGATGGATAGACGTCAATACGAACCGTAGGGTGTCGCGAATGATTAGTGTTACGTATGAGTATATTCTATACAACAAGAAGTCATTACACGAAATGTTTAGAAGAATGATTTTTATTTCTCCGATGTCTTTTTCATTTATTGGAATATAAAGTCTCTGCTAAAAAAAGGAAATGAGAAAATTTCATTACTAAATTTATTATAAGTGTACGCGTTGTATAAATATTCGAACTAAAATATTAAAAACATAAGATATCACGTTTAGAATTATTAGCATTATATTTATATAAAAAAAGAACTGAAAATCACTAAAAGAACAATAAAAACATTGTTAGAAATAACTTTCATCATCAATGTATCAATGTATATTTTATAGTCAATATCAATATATATGTAAAACTATAAATACTATGCAAAAAGGACCGTGTACACAACCTACAAAATTAATTACGAAGTGTTTGTCTACTTGCATTCCACTTCTACTGCATAGAATTCCCTAAAGAGTCGTAAACCTCTTCATATTTCTTTCGCTAACCATAACACGACTTAACGTCTATTAGTCGTGTTTAAAATATGATTAATTGTACTTCTCATTGCTAGACTCTTGAAGAAAGAAAATATTGTATATAATATCTAATAAATCGATAAACAAACAATTACTACGAGCTACAAGAAAAATAGAACACTCGTGGTAGAAACAACTTGCTTGGTCATCCTCTTTCCCGTTAAAAACGTTAACACGCTAGACGTTTTCATGTCGCTTTTACAGGAACGTAGGTATACACAGGTATGGTCGATAGGATTCGTATCTGCAAAAGACTAGAAAGCGTCGTCGTTTTCCGCGCCTCAGGCACGACAGAGACATCGTGTTTAGAGCAAGATCCACAACGATGATAAGGTAAAGTACAATGCTTTGAATACCCATCCAGCATCTCGATAAGATCTTAACGTCCTCTAAGAGTAAACGAAATTAAATTCGCTCGGCGTTCTAAGAGCGGCCGAACGTAACCGTTAACACGAACCTAGAGCATAGTCCATGAATACGGATAGATACGAAAAGCATGAAGCAGGAGATCGATACGTTTCTTTCCCTTTCTCTTTCTGTATATCGTCCCTTCCCATTCTTCCTCCGCCTTTTCTCTTTATATCCAGCCAGCAGTACTTCCCTTCCGTACTCACTACGCGAACAAGGGCTATCTCCCGATCGGTTTTCGTTTTTACTTTTCACTTTTCCAACTATATGGATTCCGTGCCAAACGTTCCACTCGGTTGACAACTTGCTCTGGATCATGCAACCGACGATAAAAGTGTCGTTTAGATAATCCGACCACGTGTAATGCGCGCTCACGCTGTCGTTATCTGCGCGCGTGCGATATCGCAAAGAGGAATGAATTGACGGCTCTGTTAGTACGGCACGAAGATATATCTACAAATAGAACCTTGCTGTTCGAACTACACGCTAATTTCAATAGACATTTTAGAGTATAACGTAGTATATATACAGACGTATTTGAAATAATTGTAAAAAGATTACGAAGAGAGATGAGTTTTGTAAAAGTTAGCAAGTAACATATACAAGATGTTACAAGACGGCGTTAATCGAATTTAATAAGTGCAATAAAAGATAAGTTTACACTATTATGATTACTTACGGCGAAGCGTGTTTCAACGTAATTTACCGACTTCATTAACTTGTATACTAGACGTTATTTATACTATTATTACCGCTGCTCTATTTTCTTTCAATTTTATGGGAAATAAAAAGGACGGTGACGCGAGAGACGATGAGACGTGGCACGAGATAAATCAACGCAACGATAAGGACGATGGATCACGCGTATATAACACAACACCTAAACGATTTTATTCCTTCCAGCGTCCATAAAATTAAACGAACCGACATTTACTGTGTTCTATGCAGTCTTTCATTCCTCTGTTTATCTCTTAACGTATATAGAACACGGAAAATAGCGGAAACAAAGGAACAGGAAAGGAACGTGGTATCGATAGGAATCGAGGCGACGAAGTGAAATCAGACGAGTTCCTCCTACAGTTTCGCTTGGACGATTCGCGCAAACGAGAAAGAAAAAAGCGGGCGTCACTACTAGAAGGTATGCGTTTGATTTTTCGATGGAGTCCCGGATCGTATAGACGCAGTCCGTAGGGGGATAACAATGGTGTCCCACGGGAGGACAGGCCTACCAGCCACCCAGAAAACTACCCCTTCATCCGTCGAACTCTTCATCGTCTCGGTCCTCCTGATTGTTTCCTACGAGTTTTCTCCATTCTCTGTCGATCTATCTCAGTCTACCAACACAAATATATTCCGTATTTCGCTCTTTCTGTCTCTTCGGCGAATTCTTCTTTTGCATTTCACTCTCACCAATGCAAACACGAGTATTCCCGCATCTACAAAAATTTTCTCAAATTCAATATTTCCCCTACAGTCTACATAATTCATGAAAATTGAATCGTCGGCTTTTTGCCTTAAAATTTGCTTTTTGTTCTGTGAGCTTTTTTAAATTTCTTTTGGAAGCCGTATGTTACCATCGTCTTGTTCATGTATTTACATAGATTAATATTATTTTATAATTCTTTATTCTTCGAATCGTCCGTATCTTTAATACACATTCGTTGATTCTGGTGATCAGAAATATGTTGCAATTACACGTTATATCTGTTTTTGTATTTTAGAACGGAAACGAAGCTTTTACATTGATTTACAAAAAAATATATTTTTATAAAAATACACGATCTGACATTTTGGATAGAGTGGCGCAGTAGCCACGTACGTTGGCATAGTATACAATGCCGTACGGTCCTAAAGGTCGAAGAACACGTGGTTGGGGGTTTAATCTAGAGAAATGCTGAATAATAGAGGCGAGTAGAACAGGGCTTACGATTGGCTTATGCAATATTCAGACTTACTTTCCAGCCAAGTTCGCGTTCTAATTAAGTTCTCGGCGTCGAAGAGCGTTAAGCACCTTGTCAACCGTTTAACTCCGGTCCCCTCTGCTTTCAGATTCTTCCTCAAGTTCTTCCTCAAGTGCAACCAGAACTGCCTTAAGAATGCCGGCAATCCACGTGATATGAGACGCTTCCAAGTAAGTTAACGTATCAATTTTTGCTAATTAAAACGCTTAAAAAGAGAAAATTGCCAGCGTGGTCAAAATGTCAAATTCGTAATGTTTGATAAAAATTTGATGAATCTTCAGGAATTTGAATGATCTTTTTTTTAGAATATATGGATAGAAATGTCTTCTTTGCATTATGTATTTTCTTATATATCTTCATTTTCATTTCATTGGTACAAACCTTATACTTTAATCGTCAGTAACTTAATTTTCATATTTTAATGTAGCGTGAACTTTTATAACAATAATCTTTTAATTGTACATGAGTTTCACATGTAAATCACAAGTAAACCACAGATACGAATCAATCCTAAACATTATCCTAAAATAAAAACTCGTAATTTCATTACTGTTAAGTAACGTTTACATTAAAAATCCGAGAAGCAGCCGAACGCATAAAACGTTATTTCCGAGTGAGAAAGAAATTAGTGAACAGTTAGATTTTCTTCCGCGTCTCGAATCTCTTTTATTCGATTACAAAGTGGCTGAACAGAAAGGGAACGTAACAATCGTGCGATAAGGCGGACGGAACCAATGGAAGAAGGCGAAAAGACAGAGCGCAAAGTTTTTGGTAATTTATTTTTTAATTCTACCTTTTGTCTGTGGAAATGGATACGGACGGGGTGGCGAGATACGGCTGTCGGTGAGTAGGAGAGACCGTTATACGGAGGTGGGGGTGGAAGGGGTGAACGGATACGGGGGTGGGTTGGTTGATGCCGCGCTGAGCTAATTGCCAACCCCTTGGATTACGTCTCTTGGATGGGGATCTCAACTTCCGACGATGGCCGACCATCGGGAAATTGCTGTCTCCTCGACCAACTTCTTCTTTTCTTTTTCGAAATTAAAAAAGAATGCTTCCAAGTGGAAGCTACGCATTTCTAGGCGTACTATACAGCGATACGCCGGCATGCTATTCCGACAGATTTTTCGTGTTCTCGTCTTCGTTCCTCTGGCCAGCTAATATAATTAATCGACGTTAGTTTGACTTGAAAAACTGTTGATGATTTCAACTATATCGATAAAAGAAATATATATAAGAAAAAAAAATTGTAAATTCTAAAAGCACTGTATAATATATTTGACCTATGACAATTTTAATATGATTTATTTTTTATATAATATCAATGTATATTTTTTTATATAATTTCCAAACCTTGTCTTTCAATTTTTCATGGACTCATTTTTGTATTCGACCACTTCAAAGTAAACCAAAGTTAAAGTACTTATTATTTCACCGAATTTGTTTAGAAATTGCATATTACTTGACGTAGCGAATTAAAATTTTAGCAGTACTCCTTCCGTTTCCTTGAAAATTTCTCTGGCGAAGGGCAGCTAGGTTATACTCACCCTTGTGCTGGCCAAGTTTGCACGACGTTACGCGCTAGGTACCACAGCCAACTAGCCAAGAAAGTTGAGAAGTTGCGGAAGGACAAAACTTCAGGCATTTACCAACCGCCCAGTCGATTTTATAAACGTTCTTTCTACTTTCTCCCGAAAATCATCGTTCTCTTGTTTGCATCCGGCAAACTCGAGGTTAACCACGTGGTTTGTTTCAATTTGTCTAAACTGCTATTCGCAAAAGTATGCTCTCTATATTATGGAAGTGAAAGAAATATACATACGTCACCAATAAAGTTACATTATTCACATCACATATCAATAGAATTATTGTATAATTATATTTGTAAAGATTCTCCAACTGATATTTTATAAATTTATTTTGAAAGAAGATAATTTTATAATTAATGAGAAGGAATTTTCCTTTTATTAGTACGCAATATTTAAATAAGAAAAAATATTTAATAGTATTTACAATGCTGTAGGTTGCTTACACGAGGCAACCATATTCCAAGGCTCAGCTTTAATGAGATTATATTCATACATTTGTACGATAGTATCTATCATACGTGCAAATAGGGGGTCACGAGAGTCACGGAATGCATGGCGAATACACATAATGCAATGTAGTAAATCAGGTTACATTGCTTGTTCGCAAGAGATATGATTAACATATACATGCACTGTACTTACATAATACGTAAATAAAATTACGCAACGTGTTGTACGACATAGTTTCTGTACACACGCCCTTTTGTGTTCTATTTGACGATGGCTTAACATGTTTTAAACCATACCGGAGACTATAAATTTATCTGTACTACGACGTGAAACTAGAACTTCGATATCTATTTTTATTTATATATTTATTATTGTAAATCTAAAAACGATATGAAAATTAAATGCGATGTTGAAATTCTTTAATCTGTGATAGAAAAATTAATATTGATAATTTGACCTCTTTTAATAACAAGAAAAATGTTTCATCTTATGTAAGATTCGAAATTATCTTAGGAATGTAATTTCTCTGTTCCATTAATTTGGATTATTTTATGGAATTAAAAATATACGTTATAATTTTACTAATTTTTTTTAAGTAAAATCTTATATCAACGAATTTCAACGTAACAGGTGGTCATTTCCACGCAAGTAGGAGTGGAGGGACCACTACTGGCCGTCTCGGACAACATGTTCGTTCACAACAACAGCAAACACGGACGTAGAACGAAACGATTGGATCCCAGTGATCCTGGTGAATACAACAGTGAGTACCATGAACTACGAGTGTAAAGTAAATGATGCGTAAAAGCATCGTATTAGAAATAGATTTTTACTAACCAAATGCGACAGAAGTGTAATTTTAAGGTCGCATTTCGTACGATACAGAACGCTATTAATTTGCTGTAATATTATACAAAGATGATAATAACGTGCGATTACGAAAGTGATTTTACTTGCAATACGTAATTAAAATAATATAACGCTAGTAATCGAGTTTAAACAAAGCTTTTGTAACGATCCGTCTTTATCGCGGTGACGTCTTAAATACTTGCGATCAATCATTTCAGATATTTCATTCTTTCACGAATACATTATGATTAATGGCAATGCATGATTCATCGCAGAGTTCATTTGCAACGATTATAAAAAATGTAATATGCCTAGAAATAGTAAAAGTATATGAAAGGCTTGTAACTTTATGTGAATACGAATAACGTTAAATATTAATATTACAATTTTTAGTGATATCCCTGCAAACTATGAATACTTATCAAATGTTGCTTTAAATAAAACATGTTGTAAATAAGATGACAGTGAATTAAATTCCACACGAGACGCGCAATTAATCGCGTACACGTAATCTTACGATAGTTCTTCGACCGATTTATAGTCGTCATTTACAATTGGAAGATCCTGGGCGTTCGAGCAGCGTTTCCCTTCCTTACGGAATTCTCGAATGAAAGGGAAGGGTACGGTAGCGGGGTGAGTTGGTTTCTTCGAGATCGGTATAACGACTCGAGAGCCATAGTAGAGGGTGGAATCGTAAGAGGAGAGGGAGGGGCATGCTCGGAGGATAGGATATAAGGAGTCATAGGGCAATTCAGCAAAGTTTGGCGTCGGTCGCGCATACAAACGGCTGATATCGTGCGGCCACCCCTTGACTACGCGCGTTCTCCTCTTCTCCTAGCTTTCTTCTTCCAACCTTTCTTCCTTGCTGCGCCAAGACAAGATGTAAATCAATGGGATGCGGGAAAACGAGGGATCCACCACGTTTCTCTCTGTGCTTTCTCCATTGCTCTTATTTCCTCCGTTTCTCTTCTCGCTCCTCTCCGCAGGTTTCAAGCTTTCTTTCCACCCTACCGTATCTTTTCGTTTCTTTTTTTGCCGGGCTGGCTGCCATCAAGCGGAAAGACACAAGTAGAACAGGAACAAAAGGGAACAAAGAAGGAGAGGAAACTCGGGATTGACCTCTCTTTTCTTCCCTTTCTCCCCACTTTCTCTTTCTCTCTTTTAGCAGTGGTTGCTGCGAGGTGTTGGTTTGTGAATTCTAAGTTTATGCTATCTCATCCTCTCAGCTTTCGCAACTGCTGTGACGCTATACCGCTAGCACTCTTTCCAAATTCCCTAGCGAGCAACTCCCAAAACGCTGAAACAGGCATACCGATGAGACAAAAGGAGAAGACGCGCTGAAAGGACAAAATCAGAGAGAAAGAGGAAACGGAGAAAAAGATAGCTCGTAACTACAATCGAATTTTCCTATCCGTTTTAGAAATCGGAGTTTAGATCTGTCAAAGCTGCAACACTAAGATAGTGTTTACCAAATTTACTTACGCCAATGTCGAAATTACGTTTTATTTCACTGAAGTAGCTCTAACTAACATCGTTCATTACAATTTTAAATTTTCCATAAGCACCCGCAATCCATTTGTTAATATCGTAGTTTCACTAATTACATCATGGAAAGTTTGTTTCTCGATGAAATTTAATTAAATATTAGAATATATATGTTTGCGTGATTCTATTTACAAAGATATAAACGATAATTAAGGAGCATGAATTATGCGAGTCGCCTAGGTAAAGAGAAAGCAGTTTGGCCATAAAACATCAGCTTAATGACGGCGTTCGCGGTGAAAGTGAAAGCAATTTCTTTCTGCAGAAGTTCGCGGGTCTTTATCAGGGTAAACGAAGTTATCGCGCGATCTCACAGTGATCAGAGAGAATCGGGCCGAACGTGTTGGAGTACAACGAGTCTTCGACTTTGGCCATGGTTTCGTGGTAAAAGAGGAACTCGAGAGAGTAGGAAAGAGTAGTAAGGGTAGCATCCCTTACCACTCGCTAGTGGCACGGGGGATTTTATTTATTCCGGGTTGGTACGCTTGTTCCGGCCTCCTCCACAGAATCCCTCTTTTCAACCCTCCTCTACCTCTTACCACTCTACCTCCTCCTACTCTTCTACCCCATGCCATCGCACCCGACAATTCTCCAGCAGGGTGGTTGCCAACGTCGCTGACTCTGTTTAACGACTTTCTTATACATTGAACGTAATAAATACCTTTGTCCCATTCAAGAATCTCCATTTACACGGAAACTGCTACTCTTTAACGCTGTACTGTCCTCGAGTACTTAAATTTTCTTCCACTTTATTACAAACAGACGGTATAAACGTGCAAAACATTGCAATATAAGAATGCCGATTAATATCTTCATTTACAATAGGTACGAATAATTTTAATTTTTTTTATTAATATTTAATAGTCGATAGGAATAATCGTATCGTTATTATTAAATTTCCAAAATGTAAACCACTTCTAGAATGCAGTCATTAACTTTTTGAGATCACACACGCCATGTCCACTGTCAAGATCTCCAGACCTTTTAAGATTTATACAGAAGCGTAAGCACTCGAGGTGGAAACTGTTTGAGCATCACTGGGAGCAATATACCATGATGTCAGCCACTCTGCCGTGGCTCCGCTCTGCCAGGGTTGGTACCGGGGGTGGCTTGGCTTCGCTGGGGTACAAAATGATATCATTGGGTTATAAATTCCAAGCAGAGACACCAGCGGCCCGATCGCCCCCCTCTCCTTTCCTTCTTGTTACAACCCTTCTCCGGCCACTCCAGCCCTCAGCCTCTTTCTCCTGTCCGCTTCCTCCCCTTTCTCTTTCTCTTACTCTTTCTCCTTGCCATGCTGCCACGGGAAATATATCTACCACGCGGCCTCGACCGAATAAACAGAATATTCAGATAATTTTCCGTATCCCACCCCCTAACTAACTGTCTCAGCTTACTCCGTGCGATCGGAGGTATGCGAGTAATTTTTCAACTTCCATTATTACGAGTTTTTCATTCTTGTATATCATTTCTTATTGTTTTCGTGATTTCAAATATAACACCGATATTACACTTCCGTTTATAAGTTCCGTTCTTGTACAGCACGTGATAATTATACTGTTTTACGCTTTTATTTATGTAAAGAGTTTTTATCAATCCTATTAAATATTGTAAAGAACGCTATATTTTAGAAACTTTATATATTTTTCTTTATTACCTGTGTACATTTTGTGCATTTTTACATTGCCAAATTTGACATAAATACGTACAAGTCTACAATATTCGTCTTGATATATGTATATATTTTGTATTTCGATTCTATCGTATACAGAAATTTGATATGTATATACATTTCATAAAATCTATTTTAGGGTAAATTAGGTCATACATAGTTAGAATGTTAATGCTTAGAATAATTCTATGGCGCAACACTACAAGCATACAAATGTAAATGGCTAATCATACTATAATGTTAAGATATTAACATTGCATATAATTTTCACTGGCGCTGCAGAAAGGTGTAATTTAAAGCAATATTTCGCTGGAATTAACTTCAAATTTCACAAAGTCGCAATAACTTTAACAGCGTCGTTTATACATGTATGATGATATAGGTATAACTATACGAAAAGTTATAGAATACTCGTTGAAGAAAGGCAATAAATGTTATTATATTGACACTTTAAAGCGAAACGTAATCATTATATCATGTTAAGCTAATAATATTGTGTATTCGCAAAATCAGGTCTCTATACGCCTGTACCTCTTCAAACGCCGTGCATAAAAGCGATATCACCAAACGAAGGCTGGACATCCGGTGGATCCACGGTAATAATCATTGGAGAGAACTTCTTCGACGGACTTCAAGTCGTTTTTGGGTCGATGTTGGTTTGGAGTGAGGTATGTAAAATTTTATATTTTAACAAAGATAATTGGAATAGAAAAAAATTTGTAACTGAACTAAATATCAAGATTTGGTTTTCAAAGCGAAAGTTGTACATTACATACATGTATATCTTATACTATACATATATACGTATCTTGCTTCACATTCATTTATTTTTTTCTTCCAGCTAATTACACCAAACGCAATTAGAGTACAAACTCCACCACGACAGATACCAGGCGTCGTTGAAGTTACGTTATCCTACAAAACTAAACAATTCTGTAAAGGAGCACCTGGTAGATTTGTTTATGTTTGTGAGTATGATAACTGTATAACTTATGTAGATAAGAGATTCATATAATTTATATTCCAATGTAGGTAGGAATAATAATTAAATTTTATATCACATATGTATATTTATACATGTTTTGAATACTACAATCAATACGTAGAAGGCGAAAGATAACTAAAGAGCTTTCTGAACAAAGGGTGTATAGGTCTATGGTACCTAAATATACATATATGTATAATAGATGACGACAGAATATTTCCTAGAATTATTATGGATTATTATGATTTATTTTATAAACATAAAGAAACAAAGTTCTGTAGTTCTGAAGCTTCCGACGTAATTTATTCGATTTACTATTTGAATTTCTGAGCTCCTTTTCCATAAAACTTGGAAATTAATAGAGATTAGTACAAATGAATGCACAACCTATAATTACGTATATGATCCTATAGATTATTACTAATGTAAAGTTTTACACATTTTTCAGCGTTAAACGAACCCACGATCGACTACGGCTTCCAAAGGTTACAGAAACTTATCCCACGTCATCCAGGAGATCCTGAAAAATTACCAAAAGAAATCATATTAAAAAGGGCGGCAGATCTTGCAGAAGCCTTATACAGTATGCCGAGAAGCGGGAACGCTGGAATTACGGGAGCACCTAGAAGTCCAGGATCGGGCCATCCACCTGCACCACCAACATCTAGTTCGGCAACAGCGTTCAACTCGTACACAGGACAACTTGCAGTGACAGTACAGGAAAACGGTAGCGCGGCGAAATGGACAGACGGTAAGTATTATAGCGATATTCTATGTCTAGATCACACGATAACACAGTCATTATAACAATTAGAAACGCGAAACGATTGCGGTGCAAGATACCGTGTCACGCTAATTACAAATAGCATCTGTTGCGAAAGTTAACATTGTCTATATATATATATATATATATATAGACAATATATATATATATATATATATATATATATATCTATATGATCAACAACATATTCAAAATTAAAATATCTCTTAATAAGTACATATAATAAGTTATTGCATCGTTCCACGCGGGATCTCAAACGCGAATCTTATCTGTTTCATTGAACTTGTATAGCCAGCTCTGCGCATTTAATATTCGATGTATAACTTGACCCAACATCATTTGTTAAACAATTAGTCGAGCACTGACGCGTAAAGCCAATCTATTTCTTTAACTTTAAACTTGCTCTCTTTCTTTTCTTCAGCTTCTTCTACAAACAGCATCAAAATAGAAATATATATAACACTTCTCTACGTCTAAATAGCGTCTTTCATATAATATTATACATATTACAACAAAGTACAACAGAACGATTGAATTGACTCCAACTGCTTCGATATTGATAACACGATATGAAACTTAAAATTAGCTCGAAATAAACGCGTTTATCCGCCGTTATACGTCATCTCCTCCTCGTTCAGGTGTAATAGGCAAGACGCTATGAACAGAATGATGAAATACTGACGAGTTCGTCTGACGGGCAGGTTTCTATTTCTAGACGGTAGTTCCGTGACGACAGGAGCCGGTGCTGCAGGCGGAGGTGGCGGTGGTGGTAGCGTCGGAGGAAGCGTCGGTGGCAGCGCCGATGCCTATAGGCAAAGCAGTAGCGCGAGTCCACGTGGAGTCGTGACCGGTGGTGGTTATTGCGGAAGTTCGGCTAGCACACCTCACAGTCACAGCACAAACGGAAGTTACTCGGTAGCCAATCCGTACACTGGTAGCCCGACTCTTTATACATCGCGTAAGTATATCTCATTCGATGATATCAACCTTGTCTCTGTATTTTCCAATTTTATTTACTTAATCCTGTCGATTCCGCTTCATGATTTTTGTAACTTCTCGACAATTCGAAATGTGTATCCGTACTAACAGAGTGATGGAAAATTCTATTTTATTCCGGTCGAATGAAAAGAAAGTTAACAAAAGTACCTTCCCGATACATTTCGAACTTTAATTTAATATGCATGTTGTGTGTGAATTTGTGTACACGTGAAACTATGGCACGCATGCGCTTGTTACGTATACGTATGGTTCTGGCGCACGCACTTTATGATTTTCCCTTATGTGAAATTTTCGTTTTAGCGCACGAACAGTATGGCATTTTCTATACGTCCGGGGATGGGAGTGCGTTCGCCCCCGTAGTACGACCACCGACCACCTCAGTCCCACCGCACTGGTCCACACAGCACCACCTCGCCACAGCCGCCCAGTAACCGCTAACCGTCCACCATCACAACCACCATCATCACCATCACAACCACCCTATGCACTGCGATTAAAGAATTATGAGAAACATGCACGAGAGACGAGACTCGAGGATGTATGTACACACACGTTCATTTATGAATAATTGATAATCCCCATCCCGTCCTTGATTTCATTAAATTGGATATTACGTCTCAGTTGCCTCTGTATGTATCATTATTATGAGATATATTATGTGGATATTCAGCTGAATCTTTACTTTGAATTTTTGATATTTGACAATAAACAATGACTCGGATGTAATTTATGCGGTCTTCGAGATTTTTTATGCAATTTTTCAAATATTTAATCAATTTTAAAATTATCCTATGACTATGTACTAAATTATAAGAGTGGCTAGAATTTTCTCAAGATCGCTTCGTATTAAATTTTATATTGTTCGATATTTATTGTTCAATACTTTAAAACAAATTTACAAAATGAAATTATTTGCTGAAAAAGTGAAACGCTTCTCGTAGCTATATTATTATCGTGATATACGAGTATCCTCGTAGACGAAACGTTATAATATCATTTATTGCCGTCGATTGTTAAGAAAGCCACTTAACCAATGAACGTTAGCGTCGTTAGAGCGGTCGTTTTGTTGGCACGTGTCCAAACGACGCGACATAGCACGAAGTTCCAAATATAGTCCTTCACCTTGTAATGAGCACTAGTCATTGATATAAAATTACTCCTGTTTATTAAACCCTATGATACATATAAGTTACAATTAGAGTATGCAGATACCAAATTTACTTAAACATGCATGAAAAAATTACTCTACTATTTATTCTTATTATCTCTTCCATTTAAATTACAATTTTATTTCTGCGTATTTATATTGTTACTGTCCTTAAACTTTTTACTATTTTATTTATCTACACATAGTAAAGTACTAGAGTACTACAAGCACTAGAAACAATTAAATAACTATACCGATATAATTCAATTTGTTCTGCTTGAACTGGTGATTCCAGAACGCACTTCATATTACGATTTTATAAAGTATGCTTCCCCTTATCCGACCTCGCATTGATCTGTCTCCGCGTTTAATCAACTCCATTTTCGTTGCCAAGCGCAAGAGGATAAATAAGGAAATTTTAAACAAACGAATGAACACATTCTTTAGGCGTAATTTTAAAATAACGTGAAAAACATGCTGAACGAATATAAAGAATTTAATTCAAGAGAAATCTCTTTCTATAAATATTATAATCAACTCAAATATTATAATCCAAATTTATATTGTTTTTTAATACATAGCATTAGACGAGTGTAAGCACATAATCTCTTGCGACTGACCGTATATATTTTCGATTCAATTTTTCCTAAACATATAATTGCGCTTCGGTTAGATCTTCACATTTATAGTTATGTTAGAACAATTTAAAAGGGACATGTTTTCGAATCGCCAGTTCATTAATTACTTCTTAACTTGTAAGCTATAGCGAATGACACTAACATATAACCGACAGTGGGTATGTTGCAGGACTAGGAGAAGTGGTCGGTTCACCATTCAACATGAATCCATTTATGTTGCCCACCTGCAGTCAAGGATATTCAAACGCCGCCAGTCCGTTGCTCTCGTCGAACGGCAAATAGTGTTACGAGATGTAAGCTCCGACGAAAATATCGAGGGGTTATATGTTCACGGAAGCGACATCCATCGATGCGCAGGATTTCAACGAATTTGGATATTCTGATAATCATCGTATTCGCGATTGACAATCGCTTTCTTGAATCGAAATTGGTCCTCTCGATTCACGCATTTTATCTTTTCTCCAGTTGCCGCGTAACGGAAGAAGAAATCATCGCAGAGAAGCATCTGTGTAATGATTTTCGTCGGAGCTGAGCGATAAATTCAGTTTTAGTGTGAGAGTATATCGAAACCAGAGCAAACAAAAATCGATAACGTTTTATCATTAATGATGATCGAATAAGTTAAGGAATGATACATATCGAAGCACATAGGGGTGTTTTCTTCATCTATTGACATAGTCGTTCGGTTCACATGTATAATACAATTTTTAGAGAATGAAATCGATTACATCCATTTCATTGTTAAGAAATATCTGATATAATGTTTAACTAATAAATTATTTCTTTTATATTTCTAATTATTTATCGTAAAATTGTATTCTACATACAAATTGATCTGACATTTATTTGAACAGAAGGAACAGAAACTCATCCAAATTGCTATTTAGTAAGTAAAACCATGATTATTTAAACGAATCATAACGTGTTGTTCTAGTAATCGAATTTACAATTAATAATGATGGTTTGAATAATCGATCGATCCATTTATCGGTGTTTCGAGGATCGAGGTTTCTATTCTGTCACAGAATGTAAAATTAAATGGCAATTTGGAGGATTCATTAGCATTTCTGAAAAGCAGCCGAATGACTATTCTCTTTTCGTGTCTCCGATATCGCTATTTTTTAACTAGCTATCTCGATACGAAAAGATCACTCTTATCGATAGAGTCGAGTACCTCCTTTGCCCTGCGTCTCCTCTCGTATACGAAATTATTAAAAAACTTGCGACAAAGTATTTTCAAGGTGTTTTTCTTCAACTTTGTAGTACGATGTTTCTAACGATATAAACGCCTAGTTGTTCGAGAGTTACAGAAGAGGCAATAGTATACGCAGGCGGGGACGTTCACAGGGTGCTGAGCAATTTTATATCAAAGCAAGCAAAGAGGCTAACGAGGGTCTAGGAAATAAAAATGACACCACTAGACGGACATATCGCTTATCAGTGAATAACAGACATCATAGTTTTAGAAAGCATTTTCGAGTTTGAAATTTTATCTTCCTACCCGTACGTTTTAAGAGACTAACCAATATCGGCTAGGTAGCGTAACGTCTAACTTGTAATTTGTAAATTTCCTTGTAAATATTGTTGCGATGTACAAAAAGATAAAAACTATTTCCAGGAATCCAACGAAACGATATTAACGTGATTGTAGGGCGAAAATTATTATATATAGATGTAAATAATCGTAGAGCGTCGTAGCTTTATTCATATTGATTAATACGCTGGCGATCCAATCTTTTAACGGACAAATCGACCGCGTGATCGTAATAATAAATAAATAAATACTCCCAGCTGTTTTCCATTGATATTTCTACTATCGGTAAAAAAAAACTTGTTTCTTCCAACGTGTACATTTATACTGATTCGTATTCATGAAGAAAGAAGAAAGAAAGAAACGATGATTAGAATGTCTGAATGGAAAATCACGGATAACGATATGAATTAGGACAAAACGTTAAAAATTGGATTCGTCCGTAGCAATTGTATAGAAACGTATAGTTGATTTGAATCGTTCGATAAGCCGGCCCAAAACTAATTTCACAGAAAACGAATCTCACGAAAGTATACGAAGCATGTACCGTTGCAGAATTGAAATCTCCAATTAGTTCAGATTTTGCAGCAGTTTACGAGCATAAACCGTATCGTTTGTTTCTGAAACGAATGTCGTTAAAAGTTATTATTGTAAAAAGTTCCTTTTTGCATATCGACTTGGCAAGCTGACTTCCATTGTGGAAGACGCGCTCTTTGTCCCGAAGCCACGCTCTGTGATCTTGTGATCTTGATTATAATAATAATTATCACTTTCGTTCGATCACACAATGTCATCATCTTTTACATGGCGCGTCGTTCTTGTACGCATGCGAACGCACATGAGCATGTATACGCGCGTACAAACACTCGTCGATGTATATTAAAATAAATTAAACTTACATTTTTGAGAATTAAAATCAACAATACGAAATTTATTTGTGATTCCCCTTACGTCGCTTTAATTTAGCGAATTTAGTATGGAATTTTCTAAATAGTAGCAACTATTAAAAAGAACAAACAAGTAATCACATTGTTATTACTTTTAATATATAATAGTAATTTTTCTAATAAACCTATGACGAAATATTATCTTTGAAACACACAAAAAATATTGTGTATTTTTATAAAATAATATATTTGCTTAATGATTACAATTTTTATTTCATTGGCTGAGTTAATATTACCATTTTATATCGTAACATTATTCTTACGTTTAATTGATTTTTGAATTTCGTACATTACTGTATGAAATTGTCCACTTTAAAAAGTTGTATGTATTTCATATTTTGGAAGCTTAGTTCCCTTCGCAATTTTTCCAATCGTTTATCAAATCTTGCGAAAATTAATTTCGCGAAGTAAACTTTCATCTACGTTCTATTCGCAAATTATAGAATTGCATCAGAACCAGCAATCTAATCATAATTATCGCATTACATGGAAATAACAACTTAATCGCCGCGAGCATCGGCATAGCTCCCAGGAGAAACCACGTCGGGATCAACAAATAGCGAAACAGGATCTCGAGGACTACTTCGGTCCGATTAGTTCACATGGTGTCCTGTTACCTCGGCCAGCAAACGGTGGCGCGTACAGCGCGCGTTATTGTAAAGCTGTTTGTGTTATTAGATTTAGATTGGTCGACACGTGGCACGCGGTATGGCAGCCACGTGTCCCATTGCAAACGTTACAACGTGGATACAATACGAAATCGTTCTTCTTGCAATATTTCTTTCCGTGCCAACCCCTACAAAAACACGTTCTTTCATTGAGGATCCGTCAGTTTGCTATTATTTCCTGTACGATATAGCGACACTCGGTGCACTCGGCACGCTCGATGATTAATTATTAATACAACTGCAAATCAATTTTCTCAATCTTCTCATTTTATGTCTATTGTTTCGATAATTAGTGTTTTCTGTTCCTAAATTAATTATTAACGTTGCTATTGGACCGTTTGGATAAGTGGAAAATAAAGCAGAATTTAACAGCGTTGAACGCTGAAGTGCCTTTATGTTGTACATTTTTATTTCAGTACACTAATAGGCTTTCTCGCTCAGCTGTTTCGATCCTCTGATACAAACAAGCACGGTCCTTCCTACCCACCAATCCACCACGAGCAGTCAGCTTACTTTTTTTTTTTTTTTGGCACGTGCGATCCCATAAAATTCTATACGAGGCATGTCGCGCTCGATCTAATTGAAATCTAAAAAGAGAAAGATCACTCAGAAAAGAAAGAGAGAGAGAAACGAAAGGAGTAATTTTATGGAAATTCTGTAAAAAATTTTCCTCGTTCTAAGTAAATTCAAAATAGAAAGAAATTATTTTCTTTTACAAGGCTTAATAATAATAAGAAATTTCAAAATAAATACGAATCTAAATAATTTTCAAGTAACATGAAAAGCTACAAATTTATACTCATCACACAATTATGTTCACCCGTATAATTCAAGATCATTATGTTTAAAAATTGAAACGCATCTAAACTATGGATATTTCTCGTAGGGCATAAACATCTTCTAACAGAAATAAATAAAAGATACGGTTCGAACTTATAGGAATTCGTATTTCGTTTCGTTTTTCACATTAATAGCAATTACAAAGGTTCGAGAAGTATGTTGACATGTTACTGCGTATGCTCTTTTGCGTCAGAGCGATATCGGGGTAGAATTTGAGTCGGGCGTCAAAGGGGATGAACCGGGACCGTTGGGAGCCGGCAGGGATAGGAGCAATCCGGTGATGCACCCCTGACAGTTCACTACGATAAGATCTGCTTTTCCGCCGAGTCGGCTCCATTTGAATTCTGTTTGTGAGCCCCAGTAACGCTACTCTTTCAATGTATTGTGCTTCTATCGATGGAAGAGAATATTACCATCTGCTGATTACCGGTAATCCTTATTCTGAGCTATTGAGTTTCCTTTTCTCTGCAACTCTTATAATATGATGGCAATAATAATAGTATGTGATGTTTGTAAAACAAGTATGAGAAGAGCTAAACTATCGTGAATTATGAACGTAAACATATATTTTAATATATTCGTATAAAATAAAAAATACAATTTGATTTATTTTTTAACAGGGCCATATCTTTTATTATTTTTGCCACGTTTATTTGTTTCAAACAATTCTTCCTTACTTTCATAATATCTATACTTTTTGTTCACATCATGTTTCTCTCTATGTTTGTCGTTATATAGTCTGTGCTACTTTATGGTATACTTTGCTTTTAATACCGCACTTCGGTCTTCTTCTTACGTATGTTTCCTTGCTATTTCTGATTGTTCCTCTTATACAGTATACAGTGACGTGAAGAAGCTTCCGGAAATTCCCTTTATGTTACAATAAAAATAAAGAACATTTAGGTACTTAAAGAACTCTTTCACGTACGATTCTATCAATTAAATATTAAGTGTAGCTTATCATAAAATGTACTTATGATAAAAAGATTTCTTAGCAAGTTTAAGAAGATGTCATATTGAAAACGATTCCATAGCATCAGTTCTATTTGACTTGTGATACATGCTGATCATCTACTACACAGTGGAAGTACAAGATAAATCATTTTTATTGTTACTATTGGCAAAATACGAAAAATGAAAGAAGTACGAATATTAATATTTGTTCTTTAGTAATTCCTTGTAAAAGAAAGAGGGAAAATACTACAATTTATGGCAGATATGTTATCCTAGAAAAGATCTACAGATCATGATATATGTACTGTGTATGTCTCTTTATCTATCGTAGCACGAAGAGAAGTTCTAAAACCATTTTCACACCACTGTATGTGTGTTAGAAATTACTGAGGAGAGATAAAACTGCTAGTTATTTGGAGATTCGTAAACTTCAAAATCATCTGCTTAAAAAATCGCTATTGTTAACTTATCAATGTAAGGAAGTATACTAGAAGACTAATGAAAGCTATCTCAAGTAATCAGAAATAGTAGAGTTTCTCAAAAAGCAATGCAAAAGAGTTACGAAACGAGATTGACAGAAGCTCATAAATCGGAAATAAAGGTATCTGATTCAAGTTTGTTGTAAATAGGAATAGCAACGACAATGAGAACGACAGCTAAGTATTAATTGCAACAAACTATTTTCCTGTATTCCATGATTAATAAATTAGAGATCGTATCAAGCTTTCTCTCTTGCGGATTTACTTCGTTTTGATGAACGAGCGAAAAAGAAAAAAAAAGAAATCCTTATCAATAACAGTTTCATTCATTGAAATACTTATTTGTAGACTTATGTTATGTTCAATATATTATATTAAATGACGATTAAACTCTTTTCGAATATATCTATTATTATATTACATAGAGATCAATGACGAGCAACATTTATTAATTGTTGATATAATATACTTCGTAATGAGAAACAAGTTCATCAACTCGCCAGGTTGGCCGAGCGGTCTAAGGCGCCAGACTTAAGTTCTGGTTCCCGATTGGGAGCGTGGGTTCGAACCCCACACCTGGCAAATATTTTTTTTTTTTAGAAAATATACTTTAGATAATAAATGGATTATAAATATATAATTATCAAATGTTTCATTATATTTACCAACATAAGTTTTATTATGTAAATTTTATAATAATAGAAAGATCCCTATTATTGTAGTATACATCCCAATTTTAACATAAGGACACTGGATAAAATTGCAACGTATAAAAAACAAGTTTACATTGATATTATAATGTATAAATTCTTCGAACTTTATTGTAAACTTTAATTGCGAAGTATGTATATATTCAAAAATTCAACTACTGAAGATCAATGATGTCGATAAAAGAAATCTCTACAATGTTTACACGTGATATACATATGCATGTATATAGTTGAGACACGGACGAGGCACAGGAATAGACGTAACATTCAATCGCATACAAGCCATAGTGAATGATGTAATTGATGTTCTGTATCTTGTCTGTTGGGCAATGGTTAGGTCATCAGATCAATGGTCAATCATCAGGTCAATGATATGAGTGTTATCGATCGTAGATAATACAATATATGTTGAATGAATGGTATGAAGAAATCTGTGTTAGCAGCTATTGAATTAGAGGTTTCCAAATGATCAATGGATAGCAAAGCTTTTTAACAACTGTAAAAACATTGTGATTTTTTTTAACAACTACGATAAATTAAATAAATTCTGTATAACATCGTGTTTTAAGAAAATGATATCCATATAAAATAAAGGAAAACGTAGTTCTATGTTAGGATTTTCATTTTTTCTTACATTATCTTTAATTACTACTTATTTGTACAGTTACTTTTAATACTTTTGGTCCAAATCAGTGCATTGCCTTTACAACGTATATACCGATTATTCATATTATTTTATTAGTACAAAAACACAACGTTATTTTAAATCGAAATGTTTCAAATGTCGAAGATGTTACGTAACTGTAACGATTTGATGACATCCACGAATCTTCTTTTACATATTTGTCAATGAAATAAATTTAAAAAGTTACACTAATCTATGCTATTGCTAAATCAAAGCAGTAAGGCAAATTGCGCGATATAGATAAATAGATTTTTAATTCTGATCCTTATAACTTCTAAACGAATCGTATTCTTCTATCGTTAGAAAACTTCTTTTTAAAAAACCATGGAAGAACCTACTTAAAATATCTAAGAATGTAAAAGAAGAAGAAACAAAATACATATTAAGAATCATTAAGAATTATTAATATGCATGACATCCCGTTCCACTTGTATGCTAATGATTTTTTAAGAACCTTCGAGGCAGGATTAAGGATATAAGTTCCGTATCTCTATATATAACAATATAGGATATTACGTTAATAATTCGTTTCATTTCAGTCCTATAATTTATTTATGTATTTCATTAAAAATTTCGCAATAGATTTGATCGAAGCGAAGAATGTGATCGAACCCTTCGTTGAGATTAATTTATTCCTTCTTGCTTCTTTCATAATTCATCGCTTCGAAAGAGAAATTTTCATAGAATTCATTAATTGCTCGTTAACTCAGAGCAGTAGTTCTGCTAATCGTATTCGTTGCAACGTGGTGTTGGCGCGTGAAAAGTTGCATGTAATACGCATCGATTCGTGGCAGAGCAATAAAGTTGCCCGTTCCGAATGACACGATAAGAGGAAATGTTGGTCACAGAAGGCCGCGGGGAAAGGTCAGGACAGAAACGAAACGTAATTGCATTATAAACGCCTCAATACGCCCTCGGGATAGGAGGCGCGCTTTAATCGAAGACTCTTTATCTCCAGCGCGTAAATCATACCGAGCCGTCAAATCGGGCCGCTGTTCGCGCAACAAACGCAATGCGCTTCCCTGGCAATTACGACAAATTAACCGTGAAATGGCTCGTTAATAAGAACGTTATTCTCGCATAACATTGTGTCAAGAATTCGTTCGCGAGACGTTCGCCTGCGATCGATCTAATGTATATATATGTATATATATATGAAATTTCATATATATCTTTGAACAAGAGTGATATTATACGAACATTTCTTGCGCGCTCCTGTGTATATTTAAACAAAAATAATTGCTTATTTGATTTTTATTAAATACATCGAAATATAGGTTTCGAATTCATTTGAAATTTATTTACGGCAAATTTATGAAAATAACGTAGATCGGTTTCTCTTACAAAAGACTCTCATCAAGGTTTCTTATTTGCACAAATTTCCAATTTTAAATTTTACATATAAATGTCATAGATAAGATTTTGAAGATATGGTGTTCCATCGATTTTTTATTCTAAATAAATGTTATAAGGAGCGAATATCTCTAACGTTAGATTTCGATTATTGTTATATCAGTTCTTACGAGTCATTATTCTTTTAGTATGATATTTATTCTGAAACGGTTGTAGAATTGATTCTAGTATCGATTTTACAACTGTTAATTGCAATTATTATTTATTGTATTTAGTTGTTTATGATCATGAATTATAACATATCTAAATCTTAGGCTTAAAAGTTACACGAAGGAAAAGAAAATATCAGGTAAAGAATTCCAAGCTTTATGGATTTACACGGAATTTTAAAACAGAATCTGTGTGCTAATACTTTTACGCACTACTGAGGTAAAAATTCAGTGTAAATAAACTGTTTATTTTTTAAATTGAAGGAGAAGATATTTTGGAACCTGTGTAGCCGGATGCAAGAGGGAAATACCAAAGTACCGATTTCCAGGCAACACGTATTCTCTGAATTCCTCAAATTACAATAATAACACGTTTATTTATCATTACAGAGCAGATTAAAATTTTAAAATTTTAAAACATTTTAAAATTTTACAATATAGCTTGCCTTGTTTCCGGATCTCACACTTCTTACGATTATCAAGATGTATCTTATTTCAAAATCAGTATTTCTTTTTTAAATCTGATATTACATTTAATAATTATTGACACTATCTTTATTACGATATATATTATTTATTTTATTACAATATTATGACATGTGTCTCAGCATTCTCACCAATTAATTATGTAGGTCAATGTGATATTAGAATTCCATTGTTGCAGGAACATTATTGAGATGATTCATTTATTTTCAAAATTACATCTTGATGCTATAAACATGCTAAAAAGCAATAAATTAGCTACATTTGAAGTAAAGGATATTTTCTATGCCTAATAATTACATAATATTATTGGTTTATGTATCAGTGAATTTTTCAACAATATGTACGTATATAGTTTATATTTATATAGTACGTTTATATTTTATATTTATATAGTTTTATAATTGATCGTTTATCACGTTATATTAACGTGATTTCTTTGACAACTACATCTTTGCTGCAACATTACAAAACTTGCATAAACACGGAATATTTACATAAAATTGTATCAAAACGGCTCTTCGTTGCAATTAAATTTCAATCAAATGTTTTGCTCAATATCGCATTGATTTTATCTACCTCAATTAAGAAAACTTTTTACGTTCTTATCATCGACAAATCGAAATATTCTCAAGTGTTTGTTTCTTAGGTGTTGAAATGGATTTCACGTTTAACTGTAATATAAATTGTTCAATTAACGTAATTAATTGATGGGTATTCTATACTTTGAACACATTAAGCGGAAATAAATCCATACTGAATAAACGTGAAACCTACCTAATGGTCGACAGTACCTAATAATAAACAATAGTATAAATTGCAAATTTTGAAAAAATAACATTTATTGGATAAATCTTTAGACTATTCTGTCGGTACAGTATCCTGTAACAAAGCACACAGTATACATATAACAACGGGCCATAATAAAAAAAGATGGAAAACTAAGTAATCCATTGAGATTTGAAGATATAGCGTGCTTGATAAGATCATCAAACGATGTGTCTTGAATATTTTATTTTTACAGCGATTAAAAATACCTTTATAAACCAATTATGTAATTGCATATTTTTGACAAATTATTTATATAATAAATGACAAGTTCTAAACTTTTACTGAGATATGGACGTAATTATATTCATATTCCTATTTGTTTTTGTTACTACGAAGCTGTCGATGTATCATTCTAAATTCTGGTCAGGTTCTAAATCGCTAATCAATCAATAAATATTAGATAGAAAATATAATCCGTAGATGAAAAAGCATGATTAAACTCACAATGATTTTCATTAATTTGCTGTCAAGTTTCCGATATGTTAGAGATGCAGCTTGTACGATGAAACGACTCAGTAATATTGTGAAAGTAAATTTCATCAATGAAGGATATACAATATAGTGTTTACAAACAGTATTGGCACACGCTATTATTTTTTTTTAATTATATTCATATTCCTATTTGTTTTTGTTACTACGAAGCTGTCGATGTATCATTCTAAATTCTGGTCAGGTTCTAAATCGCTAATCAATCAATAAATATTAGATAGAAAATATAATCCGTAGATGAGAAAGCATGATTAAACTCACAATGATTTTCATTAATTTCCTGTCAAGTTTCCGATATGTTAGAGATGCAGCTTGTACGATGAAACGACTCAGTAATATTGTGAAAGTAAATTTCATCAATGAAGGATATACAATATAGTGTTTACAAACAGTATTGGCACACGCTATTATTTTTCAATGAAGCATCTTCCATCATATGCTGTATTTCATTTTCATAATATGAAATTTTATACGAGAGTACTAGTAACCAAGCGAAATAAAATTTAATATACTTCGATCTAATTAATCGATTAATATGTAAGTATTGAAAGTCTACTTTTACGCGAGTTTACATTTTTATAGATACGCGTAACGAAATAGAATCTAAATGGAGACTCGTCTCACCTACTAAAAATCGTGACGAATATCTTACTTTGAATATTTTATATATATCTTTACATATTATATACATCCTATACATATTTTCCATTTAGATTTAAATTAAAATTTAAATGCATGAAAATCCTAGCTGTAATAAATACAGTGGCATACCAATATTTTGTATAACCACTATACTTACAAGCGAGTTTATGCGAGAGAAATGATGAAATAACGAAGGGAGGAACGTAGGTCGGCTGATAAAGAGACGATTGGATAAAGAAATCCAACGACGATAGCCGTGTGACAGGCAAGTGAATGGTCAGAATCCGCGTTAATTTGGTTTTACGTTTCAGAGTGATTATACGTGCCTCGGCCGCGTAACGCAATACGGATTTGGGCGGTTCCTTAATCCGAAACAAAGCGCCGGTTTCGGTAGGCACACGTGGATGTGGAAGAGACCTCACACATCGTTTTACCGCGAGTTTCGTTCCTTTCCTCTCGTCTCGTCGCGTCGCGTCGCGTCCGGCAGCGCGAAACACAACTTCCTCCTAGGCGGGACGCCTTCTTTCGAGAAACTAGATGCTATGTTGGGCTATAATTACGTGCAGCCGGTTACGCGACCTCTTTCTTTCCACCATGGATCAGAAATCAATTATTCTTCGAGGCCAACTTTTTCTCGAAATTACCCTGCCTCCCTGGAATTTACCATACACTGGAACTCCGTTTGTCTGAGCTCGTTGAGGGACGTGTTAGTTCGTACAACAGTTCACGCAATTAGAGTTCTTGCCGTTGGTTTTGCTACGAGTCTAATGCAATTAAGGGAGATAAGGTTTTCAGGAAATTGGTTCGGAATAAAAAGATGCGAATTGAAGTAGAAAATGCATTAATCGAAGAGTTGAAATGATAAATAACGTAAGTGTCGAAAGCATAGATTTCTGATAGAAACGAAAGCAAAACATTTCTGTTCATTTTACCACTTACATCATTTATCGTTCGAACGTTATGGACTTTCAGCAGTTATCACGTTTATGGATTTAAAAGGCGGATAAATGGTATTTATAAGTGAATTATACCTTCGTTTTTATTTACCACTTATGTATACCAAAATTGCTGAGAAAGTTGTGTTTAATAAATACGGGAGATTGAAGAATTTTAAACAAGTTGCCAAACAGGTGAAAGTTAAACACATGAGCGGTGTTTTGATTTGATTTCCCAAATAAATATTATCCTTAAAATGATAATATTTATATCTTTGAGTGTGTTTTTAAATGGCTTCGAGTGGCTTAAATAAAAATATGCTAGATGTCTTGATATTTTCCAACAAGTTAACGTTATATAACGTTAATATTACTGTTACACTGAGAAATATTTATTGGATCACCGATGATACAAACGATAGTTTATGTATTAATTTTGTTTATTAGCAGGAACTCAAGGAAACAACGCTATAATTACCCAATCTGTTGAAAATTCTTACTTTATTTCCGATTGACCGTTACATAAAAAACACGATTGTTAATTGGATGAACAAATGCTTCCATCGTTATGTTACAAAATTAGTTGATATTATTGGACTAATAAATTGAGATAATGAAAGATAATCACATCGTTAGTGGGATAATTATCGAAACCATAGGATAACAGTCGTTGTCACTGTCTACGTAACATTCTTCGTACAAATTTACTCAAAGAGGAGTAATGTATTCCACCTATTACGTCAGTTCTTTTACGTTTGTTCGTTTATTTGCAATAGATTTTTACACGTGACTTACAGCCACTCTCTGGCTGAGAATCTTCATTATTACTGTCAACATGCAACAAAATATCCTGCTTCTTTGTATCGAGAAATTGTTTAGGATATATAGGAAATTTTAAAAAGATTGGGGACAAATTTGGGTTTAAGTTCAGTATCGAAGTAAGAAAAAACCTTATTCAAAGATATCTTCCAAATTGCATCTTTGCGAATATGTATTTTGTGTATTTTTTACAAATTGATTACCAGTTGAACTTTTGCATACAGTTTAAATGGAAAATGAAAGAAAAAAAAATGATTTGAAACAGATAAAATCTTTATAAGTTGAAGCGTTGGGAATCGTAACATATAGAACGTAAGTAATCTTCGCGATTAGAAAATCGCTGATAATCGAATCTTTACGATTTTGATCATTATGATCCTTTGATACATCAAATCAGACGTGTTCAAATTGTCACACTTTTGCGATTAAATTCTTTCGCGATAAAAGTTCGGACACACATCTGACTTTATTCTTATCAAAATATCTTGTCTGATATTTCTGAAATGTGTCTTTCAAGCCGTATTTGAACGATTATATTGAATACATAATAATCGTAACACTTTTCTACTGTTTCCTATAAAAATAAATATGAATTCTTCTAAGAATTAAATATCTATGTAAAAATATGAATTTCAAAAAAATTCAAACGAATGTTAGCGATTGACATTAGAACCTCTAGATTGATGATTCTGTGCTCGAAATTGGAACAGGCTACGCTATACCTAATTAATGAAGGCGTTACATCCTCAGCATCACAATAGCTAAGAGAATTACGATTGAATAGATTTTTAAAATTGCATACAACGGCCATTATACTCACTGGTTGTAAAAATGCAATTTAATCTATTAGTGACAAAACTCGCATAGACGATATTATAATACACAATAGAAACTAATCATTCAGTGTCTGAAAAAGGAAAGACAACTGCCTTTACTTGTATCCCTTCACGCGTAGGCGTTTTTAGCAATCGAGAAACGCAACAAAGCAACAAAAGAAACGTCTAATTTGTACGATAAAAGAAAAGTCTTCGAAAAGTTTCTCAACCGCTCTTTAAAGACATTTCAATATTTAGCAAAAGAACTTCTTACAGTACCATACGATACATAATATACAATATTAATACCAAGATAATAAAAGAAAAAAAAAAGATAGTTTCGACAGTTTCTTTAATCCACTAATCGTCGAGTACGTGTTATACATAGTGGCCAATTTGTTTACAGGTAGCCAACAGATTATATAGTCTTTAACAGGAGTTGGAACGATGCCAATGTATTTTAACATGGAAGAGCGTATACTCTCGTATATTATGCTTATCTGTAAAGATATTGTCGTTTTGAATCCCCATGGATTAGAAGCTTTGCATAAACACACATAGTTGTCATCGTAAAAACAAATCGTAATTACAAGTTGAACGACACGTAGTCTTGCTCGCGTGATCTCCTTCGACGTACATATGTACGTAAGTACTAATGTGCAATATGTACTTACCATGGCAGAGTAAGATTTAGAGTTCTAAGTTCAAGTGGTTGAGCAATGTTTCGCGCTTGCTATAGGCTCTATGCTCGTGATCGTTGGACACAGCACATATGTATCTAATAATACGTTCAAATACAACGGTAAATTAACCTTGAATTAGCTTCGTTTCGAGACATGGCTTTTCGTTGTAATTAGTAGAGCAAACAACGGATTGTGTGCCGGGTCGCGTCTCCACGATAAATCGCGGCACTATAAAGCGTGTTCCAAGACGTTCATTTGAATACGATATACACACGTATACAATATACATACAGGGAGTGTCAGGGTGATTCTACAACAGAGTAGAAAGTGATTGTGTATATAGAATAAAACTTGCTCGTATAAATTTCCATCTATGGATAAGTTGAATTTAGAGATTTATTCTGAACACGTACAAGTTTATAAATTATTATTATCAATAACATGATATTTACTTTGTATGAAATAGAGCTTTCCTTTATGAAAGAACGAAGAAAAATTAATCCATTTACAGCTGTTTCCTGTATACTTTCTATTTTGTAGTATATATGTTATACATATACGTACATATTTACTTTTATAGAAACTCGTACATACATATCGTAAGGTATCTCAATAACTTTAGCGATGAAAAATATTATCATTACATTACATAACATTTCGCAGGTGGAAGATTTTCAAAGATCTCAAAGTCACTTGTACTTCTTAAAGATAGCATACTGTAGAATTCTTAGTAGATTCATTTCTATTTTCAACTTCATTCATTCCTGGTAGAATAGCTTATGCTTAAACATCTTCTGCTTTCCAGAAGCTGCTCAAGTCTTACATGATAAGAGGTGCTCGACGCGGTACTCATTTGCATCGATCCAACATTGCAATCGTCCGATTTCTAAAAATAACGAAGATGTTCAAGATATTCAAAGTTCTTGGCACACTCTGCATAAACTTATTTAATGTACCGTCCTCTAGTTACGAATAACTAATATGCTCACGGGTATATACTTCCAAAACATCGCGATTCAAGCTTTCCGCGAGAAAGATTCCATCGAGAAAAAATCAGGAAATACCAAAGGCAACGGAGCTTTTATTGTCCCGCGATATGATCCAGCGGTGGAACGTAAGAACGGCCGGAGCAAGTGATTGAACGTCACGTCGGAACCGAAAGCTTCGTAGCTCGCACGATCGGTTTTCCGCGGTGGCAACAAAGATGGAGCGTTTCTTTCTCTGTGAAGCCTGACAAATGCGGTCTATTTGTATCGGGGAGCGTGACCGGAGGCTGAAAAGGGGATTGATTTACCGGCTCGCATCTCTGCCGTTAGCCGTTGGTGATTTTTCGTATCGGCCACCGTATTTATGAGACGGTACCACGTCGTATTAATGGGCCCTCGGTATGGTACATCCGGCTGTATCGACGCCACGATCTTGTCTCGAATCTTGGCCTATCGATACGTACCAATTCGACCGTCCTACCTGCGACGCTATCTTCCCACGCGGATACGCTGTATCTTCGTCGTATATTGCCGGCCAGAAGTATTAGGACACCTACTGGTACCTACTGGTTACGCATACTGAAAAATTATAACAGATTTTGCTTTGTTTAACATTTTACGTTATAAAACATGGATAACATGTAATACGATTAAATAAAAGATTTGTAATAAAATAATTAGAAAATAAAAACAGGGAAAAGCTATCAATTTATGCTAAATATATCGATATTTAGTACAAATATATCTATCGAGATATGCTAATATTTATTGCCGACAGTATATATGCTCGTATATAGCCTCTATCGGTTGTGTGTTTTATCTTATTCCGTTATTTAATGGTATACGACACCCGGTATATCGTTCTGCCTTAGTTCTTACGGATCGTGAGATACGTCTTGTTTTCTTTTCTCGCGGGTTTCTCTGTTAGACGCTTCTTCGAGAAGCGGGTCTCGATAACGGCCCTGTGCCGCGACTGGCCATTTCGGATCTTCTACGTGGTGGTCGGTCCTCGTCCTTACCAAATTCGGTAGAACTCTCAATCACGAGGTTACGTTGACCACGGAACGAGAAAGGTGTCAGTTTTGCTTACTTTCTGGTGTTCGGAAATATCCACGGTCGATTCTATATCAACCGTAAGACGAATAATTATCTCCCTTAAATACACGATTACTTCAAATGTGTTAGATCGATGCATGTGCAATCTTTTAAAGACACTTAGTTTCATTTAAACGTCAGATGATATTCGATCAAGATAATTCACATATATCGAATACACTTTTCCAACGACTAAATAGTTTCATTATTGATTGATATTCGATTTGTTGATATAATTGGTTCTAAGATTTAACAATTCTTATATTCTATCATCGAGGAATATCCAAATATTGAAAGATATTTTTATCCGTTGAATCGCCAAATGAATGTAATACGTTCTGCGATTTGTGCTTCCGCGGAGAAAAACGCGACCCACGTGGGTAGCAGCGAACAAGCAAAATAATTGGATGATACAATTGATTCCACAGGGTGTATCGAATAAATCCTGCTTCGTTTTTAGCTTTCTCACTGAACTGAAGCAGTCCCAAAAAAAGAAAGTCCTCTTATTTACGAGGAAATTTTATACATAAACATTTCACCTACAAGAGCTTAATTTGCTTCGAGGTACTGAATTTATCGTAATAATAATTTCGTATTGTAGATTGTCGAGTTCGCTCCAATAACCATTCTCACGCGGTATACAAATCTTACAACAATATTTCAATTTAATTGATAATCCAGTAATGTTGTATGTCTTGTTATTCTAATTGTTGCTTATAATTTTTCTCTAAAAAATAATATATAATATGTGACGATACACTCAACTTTTACTTTGACTTTGGAGAAAGTTTGAAATACAATCAAACAGACGATAGCATTGTTCACAAATTAATACATACGAATACAAAATATAAATTACGACGTACCCTTCTAAGGTAGGATTTCACGTACATCAGACTTTATTTATGACTTGAGACAAAGTATGCCTCACCAAATCTGTACGGAATTTCGTGTCGGAGGAATAGTAAACTTCCAGCATGTATTGTACAAGCAGCCTCGAATGAAACATCGCTCCAAAACATTGGGAAAACATTCAATGTTTCGACGTCGACAGAACTCCATAAATGGTACGAAGGATATATTGCAGATGCTAAACTTCAACATTCTTTGGAAACAGAAACTAGATTTAGGATGATATTAATGATAAACAAGAGGCATTAAAAACGTAAAACACATGGGATATCCATGTTCCTATTGAATAGAAATTGTACGAAAAAGTAAACATTCTGATCGTAACGTAATCAATAGGTACATCAGAAATGTAATGAATCTTTATTTATTTTCACATCTTTTGTGTATTCAAGAGTACGATTGATTAAATTGATCGTTTACATGTAAACAGGAAGCAATATTTATACTTTGTTGTATAGGAAATTGTCAAAGAATTCGATGTTTAACAATTTTTCTCCAAGTCCATACTTGTTTCTAACTCTATTTGCAAATACATTCACTTGTATCTGTCTATTCCTTTAACGGAGAAAACAAGCAATTCAACGCATAAAGATAGTTGCCCATCGAAATTAGAAAGTCAAATCTATCCGATGGTTCGGTTGGTATTGGGTAGACGCGGGACAGATAACTCGTTTTTCTTACGCGCAGTGTTTACGATAAGATTATGGTTTTATTATTCATATTCGTTTTAGGAAGTAAGCTGCGTACTAGTTCTTAAATCCATAACATAGACACTGATTGAATATAAATACGTGTTCCTTAAAAGCTCGAATAAATATAGCGTAAATTTCGTGATGGAATTAAAATTATTAGATAATAAGCACTGCTTACATATTACGTCCTTAATCGCGTGAGAAATCCGGAACGATGGTAAGTTACTTCTTGAAGGCATGTAGAATTTTACATTGATTCCAATTTATTACTAATTTTTCATTTTTTAACGTAACGCGGTACGAATAATCTTAATCGTTCTTAGTCACTGGAAATGAAAGAATCTGTTCCTTACAATACAGGAAGGAAAAGCATAATTAACGCAATCAACAATGTTTCCTCACTTTGTATCAATATTGAAGAAGTGTGACTTAGAGTCTCTTGCTAAATGGATTTCAAAAAGACATAAATCTACATTCTCGATCATAATGTAAATATAATCTACTTTTAAAATCAGCGATAAAATATCAATTAAGATCAGGAACGTGTTATGAAACAAAATGTGAATAAACGTAACGAAAGAATTTATACAAATAGAAATGGAAATGTGTATAATAATACTTATAAGTATACGATATATGCATATATAATAGGCAAACAAATGATATTAATTTAAAGTAAAAAAATATTTTTGCGAAATAATTAAAAATACGTACACACTGTTCGACTAAAAAATTTAACAGACATTGAAGTATACAGAAGCAAGATCCGAAAATTAATAGCACTGTTTAATTTCGAATCGTACGCTGCTCCACTGGTAATCGTCAATCGCCAAAATTAATACATAAGATGACAAAATATTCGCAAGCTCCAGCGAAGAGATACGAAGAGAAGCAAAAGTACGAGTAGAAATCAGCTTTACGAAGCCAGTGTGATGGGACGAGAAGGCTGGTTGGCCAGTTCCAGTTTCTCCAATGATTTGTAATTACTGCCACTAATATGATACAGTTGGCTACAGCGGCTCCCAACCGAAACATTTACCAAGATAGAATCGGAACAAAGGCTGTTGAACGAAGAAAGTTCTGGTTGATGGCGATTGTTGGACGAAGAGAAACCTGGCTGATGGCGAATAGGCCCATCACGAGCCCTCGGGCTTTACGATCTCTTACGGCGCCGCAGGTTAATCATTTGAGCCTTCCATTTTGCTCTTTACAGACTTTGTATCCGCCCTCGCTCTTCCTTTTTTTCTCAACCCCATTCGAAGAAACGGTGCTTCTGTTTCATGTTGGACCCTGGCTCCTGCCGATAGCTACTGTCTCGGATGATTCAAGAGGCGAAACGGCGAGATCGATGGACGCGAACGAACTCCGTCCAAAATTCCAGAAGCCCCAGGACCAGCTGCATCCCTCTGAATCACCACCCACGGCCTCACTGTCGTTTCCTTAAATCATGCCCGATGAAAAAAGCAATTATCACTTGTCGTCGAATGGGTTTGTCATCCAGCATGCGGACCACAGATGCATCGCTTCCCGGATGACGACGATAATGCGCGTAATTTTATCGGTTTCATTAAGTATTTGTAACGCTGTCACGGCTCAGCGTGATTCAACGCTGTATCGGATAAAACGAAACAATACCGATCTACAAAATATCTCTGCAACTTTATGAATTAAGGATACCATTTTGACTTCAGTTTAGTTATTTTAATTGTACGCGATAACGGTATATTCAATTTCATTAGTAACATACATACGTAATATACTGTGTACTGTGTTCCATGCAGATGAAATTATAGAGAGATATCCTTAAAACAGTTATAAATAGAAAAAGTGTTATAAATGGTATTTATTTTAAATTACGCAAAATATTTAGCACGCGAAGTTATTTTCCTTCATATGTTGAATATATACTTTAATAATATGTGAGATATATTTGTCAACATATGTTAACACAAAGTAATTTATTTATATGATGACAATAGCTTATCACAACAGCATAGTAATTTTCTACGTATTTGAAGTTTTCCGAAATTAATCGTCAATATTTGTTTTGGCAAGGGTTAAAATTTGTCTTTCTTTATATATTACAATTCCATGTGACATAGATTGTCCCACATATGTCTTCCGGTGTAGGTCTATTCATCGTGCAAGTGCGATCACGATGACAGCACTAGCCGGCGCGGTTCCGTCTCGTAGTCGTCGATTTCAATCTTGCGAGGAAACGACGTGACGAGGCGTGGTGTGGTTGAAGGGGACGTGCAAATTGATTTGCGGTTCGTCGTGTGCCGATATACGGTTCTGGCGCCACAACGGCATTCCAGCATTTCCGGAATGGCATAACTGCCTTCTCCTTCCTATCCAACTTGACATTAACGTGGGCCTGTTAACGAGAGAGGAGAATCGGCTACAGACGCGCCGCGTTCTGTCTCGCGTCCCTTTTTTGCGCTCGTCGCCATGATAAAACGGTAATACGATAAAAGCATTCGGCAAATTAAAATAAACCTAAACGAAATAACCATTTCAGAGATTGCCTTTCTCATTTCGTTCATTTCGTTTGTTCGATTATTCTATCGAAGTGACGCGAAATTATGAACTAGTTTTATAAAATTATCTTTTTAAAAATGTCCACAGAAGTCAGGAAATAGCATGGTTTCCTGGATTTAAATGAATTCTCCGATTGAGTCACAAGATACGATCCTTCTGTTTGATAGAAATTTGAACATAGAATTAATTTTTATATGCTATACGCGTGTGAAATCGCTCAATAAAACTGATAAACCTTTTTACATTTTATTTTTCGCATTTCATTATAGCATATAGTATTACGTAATATATATACAAAATACTCGAAAACACGCACCAATCACGGTATTTTATGGTTTACAAACTGCACATTTGTAAGATTTGTTCAAAACCTTGATCTTATCTATAATCTTACAAAACTATCATTTCCATATCTTTCTTCCTACGTATCTCGATAATTATGTTGAAGGGTTATATTTTTTAGATTAATGAACGAAGATTAGAACGTAAAGGAATAATTTAGGAAACAATAGAGATTTCTATGCTAAGCATAATTTTATTTCGCACGAGCTTCGCACATTGAACATCCAATTCCAAGGAAGAATTCATCCGCATTTTCCAACTGAATTCTACAGATATCACTAAGCGACAAACTAACCGTCAGTTATGGATTAATTTCCTTAATATTTAAACGGCTGATGTAATCGCAGGGAAAACCTACAACCAGAAATTTTTGACTCGTCGTAAAATTCTGCGACAATCTAACTAACTCCTGAGAGCGCGTAAAACCGCGGGTGGTTGCGTTGCACCGTAAAGTTCCGTTTACACCCGAAACGCGAGTGGTCTTAAGCCGGGTCGAAATAATCTGTGGGAACCGGGACCGCACGGCACAATGGCGGGCTTATTAAAATTCCTGACTGTATTTTATGCTCGCGAGATGGTGGGCAACGTCGCGAGAAGGTACGCGAGCCGCGGTAGTAGGTATGAAACGGTGTAAGAAAAAGAAAGGGAAAGGGACAAAGGTGGAAGAAGGGAAGATAGGGTCGGAGAGACTGTAAGACCGAAAAAAAACGAATACGGTATAAAAAGACAGAGAAACGGATAGGAGGAAGAGAAATTGAGGGAGACGGAATGTGCACCGAGAAATGAAAAGGGTTACGGCAGAGAAGGAGAGAGATGGTTGTCAGATTAACAGAGAGGAGAAGGGAGAAGGCCACGCGACTCAGAGAATCCAGGCGTAATCTCGCTACATCTACACCCACGCTTACTAACCAACCACTATACCACTGGACTCCACCGAGAGTATTTCGCCGTGACCACTTTAGGTTCCATCCTCTCCTCGGCCTCATTTCTCCTCTTTCTGATTGCCTTTTCCTTACTTTCTCTTATTTTTTATCGACGCAGAACCATTTTAAGCGACTGGTACATCGTAGAAAAGAGTTAACTTTTTAGTTTCGTTAACTTTTAGATTTTGCGTTTAACCAATGTATCTTCCTTCTTAGTAACGAATAATTTTTTAATCGAATTTTACATCAGTATTAAGAAAATTTGCATTGTATCAACGCAGATTTTATAATATTTCAAAAATTAGCCGGATAGAGAGAAAGCTAATAAATATTATACTATATCGCAGTACATCAATAAGCATAAAAATTGATAAAAAAATTAATTAGAATATTATTTCCGGAATTAAAATATTATTATATTACTTAAGTGTCAAACTTAGTAACTCAGTACATGGAAGTATATTTAACTATCGTTAACTCTTACTTTTCAATAAAAATCTTCGCTATTTCAATATCCACGAGTAAGTTTCCCTTATCTCTATATTTCTATAAATTTTGCAAGATTTCAACAATTGGGATAGAGCAGAAACGAATCTTTGTCAGATTGTTAAATTACTCAATATTCCGAGATAAAAGCAGAAAATATAAAAGATGATAACGGCCCACCTTGCGACAGATATCGCACGCATCATGGAAATCCCCTTTCTGCTTATCGGCGGTATATCCGGCGAATACGATATCATTACACATTATATTCGCAACGAAAATTCTCTGTATGAAATGGGCTGTGGCGCATACGCAAACAGAGTACGTTACCCTCGTGTATCGCTCTCTCTTATCGCTCGACAACCGCTTATCAAGCGCCAGTCTGGCAGACTCCCTCCGCAGGTGAATACAGGTGTATATATATGTACCTATATTCGCACCTATCTCCTCACCTATACAACTTAGAGAGAGAACGCTCTTTTTGTATCTTCCCCGTTATCGCGAATTCCGGACTGGCGAGCTTCCATCTGCCACGTTCTAAACGGTAATAGAATTCTCTGTACTTGCTATTCGCTGATACGCTCCCGCATATTCTACATACGTGCTATAATAAAAGAGTAGCCGCCTTCTCTCTATCATGTCATATTCGGTCCATAGATTTTGCTTTCTATTTCTTTACATACGCTCTATCGAAGATACGATATTATTTATTAACTCTGTAATTCGTTTCCGATAAGTGTATTACATATGATGATTCTGAATGAAGAATACGGCAACTGATACTATAGTGATTGGTTGTATGAATATTTTAATAAATACGATAAATGATAAATTGTGGACTATAAAGTCATAAGAATGACTTATACATATAAATGTGTATTTCATATTACGATATTTCCATGAAGCAATACGGTAATATACCTTGCAATAAATATTATACGAATGGAAATGTAAGGAAATTGATGACGTTTATCAAGAATGATAAAATTCGTATTTTTTCGAACATAACTAAAGGAAGGAAAGCTAAATATAGATTTGTTTTACCTTGAAAACAATTTCGGATATTTTGTATATTCTGACTTCCTCCTGAATGCATATGTATATGTAATTTAATTAATTTTCCTTAATAAATTTTATTATAATATATAAATTAATGGGAAATTTTCGATCGAAAACAGTACGTACTATTTCCTTATAGAATCAACAAATACGTATGATACAAAATTTAAATGAGTAAATGCATGAGAATAGAATAAATTTATTTCATCAGAGAAAGGTAGATTTCGAAGTACTTTAATTCCTGGAAAAAATGTAGAAAATCAATAGTGCTTCGAAGAAGGCTATCGCGTGAACTAAATTTTACTTATCAATTTCTACGAATCTCTATAATAGACATGACCATTATATGTAAAAAAGTGTTACAGTTTACAGTAATAGAACTGGGTAGAACTTGGATGCATTGCCATAAATAGAAGACTACTCCTTCGCACGTGAAGAGGAATGGAAGATCGAGAGCGCGAAATTGAATTCCTTTATTGGAAGACGAGTTCTTAATTTAAGGAAATTCAAGAAACTCGCTGAGAAGTTTCTGGAAGAAGATTCTTGTCCAGTTGGCCCGTAGCCAGAAGCAAATTAACTTAACGAGGGAAAGACGGGCAGTTTTCACTGGAAATCACGCGGGTCTCGACCAGAAAGGGGAACAGAGAGAACACCGGTGAAACGAACGATCCTTCTTGGCGAAAGAATTCGCTGCCAATGGTGCACCTTCGAAGACCTCACACCCACGAGCAGAAAACGGACAAGCTGGGCCGGAGTAACCAGGGAGGGGATCGAATTCAATGGGACACCATTGTTATTTATTCTCCTAGGTGTGACTGGTCCTGGTCCAACGGCCCACGTGGCTGCGATTATTTATAAAATCGGTACCGAATAGGACGACGTGCTGAGCATTAACGAGGACTGTACCACACGTCGTTATGCAATCCGTAACGAAACACCATTCTTCCATAAATAAGAAAAGAATGAACGTGGTAGATAATACTAGCGACACCGTGCCTACTCCTAATATCACAGTGGATTTTACGTCAATCGCGCGATGATTTGTACTGCTATCTTACGCTCCGCGTAATTGGATGGTTCTTTAAGGTAATGCAATTGGAAGACGCGCAGGATTTAACGAGTACGTCATCAAAATATATTTTAGATAGATTTATTACCCCTTGTCCTTGAACGCTTGATTTACAGCGGTCGTTAAATTTAATAATGCCACAATATGTAATTGCTTAATTTAAGGTACACCAGTTAAGCACGGAAAGACCAACGGGCAAATATGATTAATCGTATTTGGAGATCTATATAGGTTTCGTTCAGACGCTTGGTTTTGTCAGACGTTGACACATTATCACATTATAACATTGCATAACGTATAATGAATGAAAGTAATATACTGTACGCATTTTATGTTCCGTTTTTTCACATACATTAATGACAACAAATAGATATAATCCGAAATTATTCTAATACATGAAAATAATAATACCAGAAGCATAAAATTTAATCCTGAGATAAGAAAGGAGATAATTATTGAAAAAAATAGAGATATAGGAGAAAGCGTGTGTAAAAATGTATATAATAATAGAAAAGTATAACGTGGAAAATGTAAAAAGGAACATCTGAGAATGTGATTGGTGTTCACGAGGTGGGTGTTTGAATTATTCATCGAAGAAGTATACGCTTAAAAGGTAGGCCAGAGATAAGCAGTAGAATTGTGCGTTGCCCGCGAAATGCATTAAAACCGCCAATAAACATTGCGCTCGCGCGGAATGCCAATAAATTATGCGTTGGCAATCCTCTTCTTAACAGATATTGGCGAACGAAAACGAATGCATCACGGTGGCCATGGACTTGGAACGTGGTAAACTCGAAAAAACAAGTTCTTCGTTTATCTACACCGCCTAACGAGTTTACGTCTTAATCACTTGATCGATCGATCTTAATCGATATTTCTCCCTTTCCTATAAATCTTCGAGGTTCCCCGGCTTCCACGATCGCGGAGGTCTCTTACGACAACATTCGCTTCTGTGATACGACTACCGGCATTCCACACATTCATTCGTTTTACCTCGATATTCTATGGGGTATTTCTTTATCAAACACTGATTTGCTTTCATAAGGTAGAATACGTATTGATTGATGGCTTTACGAATTATTATAGTTTTATGAAGTTCGATATTGTATGACACGTGGAAGATTGTCGTGCAATTCTATAGCGATCGATAGAAAATTATATTTTATTTATAATATTGTAGTAGATATATATTTAGGATATGGTTTAGATATTTTATACAATGAGTTTTGATATAAAAATATTCTTTCATCGGATCGTAATAAGTTACTCTGCATTTATGTGAGAATTCATTGCAAGCGTAGTTTAATGTTTATGTATAATTTACATATTGAATATTTATTAAATACTTACCTTCATATTATTTTCAAAATAATTAAAACGCAGTATGTTACAATCTCTAAAATCATTGATGTTAAGTATACGTGATTTATAAAAAGAGTAAAAGCTTTTTCGTGATTATTAATATCTAGAATAGTCCATAGAATATTCCACATAGGCGCGTCCCAGATTTTTCAGATTAAACTTCGTTAGTACGTGCTGTGGCTATAAATAGTTTTAAAAAGGCGTGTAAATATGGGTCGTAAAAAACTTTATTAAAAAATTGCAACAAAAAATGCTGAATACAAAGAAACCAATACTTTGGCCTGCGAGAACGCCTGATTTCACGTCATTAATCATTTACCTGTGGGAGACCGTAAAAGACTACCTAAGTTAAACAAGTATTACTACACGCGATACACGTGATTTTATACTACTGAAACATTCACGATCGTTTTAGTCAAATGTTATTAGTAATTAATATTATCAATATTTATTTCCCATAGAAACTTGAAAGTAATAATAAGTAGAAAAATTATAGCAAGAATAACATGCGTTAATAACAAAAAGACAGATAAGTATACAAATACCTTGCGCATTCAGTATGTAGAAAAATTATACAGCTACACGAGCTGAATGCAAGGGGATTGAATTAAATTCCATACGACTCTCTGGCTGAAGTACTTACCTTCGGTGTGTGTTTTCGAGGGCGTTACAGAGCTCTCAAACAAGGTTTCTGTGGAACGTAACAAAGGGAAACCATACGCTATGCGTTACTGGTATTATGTATTGCTGCAAAATGACGGAAGGGTAAATATAACGAGGGTGATGAATATTTATAATAGCATTCTCAATTGATCTGGTCGCGAAAGGGATTTGCGTGCGTGTAGCATGCCGATGCATCGTGATCCACGTAAAAAATATATGGGGGGTGAATAATTAAAAAGAACTCCCGGCATGAAGCACCTTGGTAGTAACGTCCATAGATTTACGCTCGTTTTACGGGTTCAACGTATGACTGAGTTACGGTTAGTTCGTGATTTTACGCCCTACTTCGTGTACCTGTCGCTTGATGAAAGGTTCGGTTGATCCACGATTCAGATATGGTATTCTTGAATATTTAACTATTTCGGAAAAATTGAAACTGAAATTAGCTGCGAACGTTATTGGTATTATTAAATTGTTTCATAAATGATAGAGATAGTAAAAACTTCATATTCTATACAATTAAAGATAAAGAGAACGTGCAGCTGTATCTTCGAACAATTTGAGTAAATAGAAAAGAATGTATGTAAAAATCAGGTCATTTTTCAAGCACGCTGTAGGCGTATTCATAGACAATCACATATACAAATAATTACTTTCGTTATTTGTGTATAAGTTTTTACATTATTACATTATGACTGTAATCGTACTTAAGGAACCTTTTCCATCATAGTTTTTTATCTTGACCTTCTGACAATAATAATAAAATGGTACTTTTCGAAGAGCGTTGCGCGCATACTTTTTAGAAAGAGAAGAACAAAGAAAACCGACGTCTATAAGATAAGCATCACAAGATTGTGTCATTATTCGTTTTAGTAGAGAATGTCTTCGAATAACGCTTCTACTTTCGTTCAAAATGACTTGCAAAAATATGGGAGAAGTCGAACGAGACTAGTAGGGGGTTTCCAGGCACTCACTAGATTCTTTGATCTGTTACGATTCCGCTTGTGCCATCTATCCATTCGAAAGCCAAAATCTTACTATTTTAATAATTCCAATACATTTGAAGAAAATTATTGTAACCTATGTATGTGCATTCTGTACATTTTGCATCTTTGAATTTCCTACAAATATATAAAAATCCGCAGTTATCACAGACTTATCGTTACTTAAAATACTAATACCTATCTACGTATTCTTTCTTTTATTCTTCACTATATCGTCCTGATTTAATATTTCCATGTGCATTTCAATTATTTAACATTCCGAATTATTAATGTACAGTCAACTAAATAACGAAATACATATCCTTATTGCTAGATACATATATTCGTCGAAGCAAAACTGCTTGGAAATCCTCGAATACAAATTGGTCAACTTGAAATTTTTCACATGCAGAAGTTCGAACCGTGAAAGTTCTCCGTCATACCTTTTTCCTTTGTACATCTCGGCGTTTTCCTCCCCTACTGTGCCCGTTAAGCCGCGTACACACGCGCTAGTCGACCATGCGTACGGTAGGAACGTGGTAGGCAGAGGTGTAAAATGAACGAAAGCATATATCATGGTGCAGTAATGCAATATCGGCTGTGCCTTTCTTGGCCCAGGGGCCTGACATGGTGCCCGTATGCCCGTGTAAGTATAAGTAATGCCTGTTATTTGCCGGGTATTAGTTTTTGTGCGGGGCTAACTTATCGTCCTCGTAAACTGGCGCACAATTACCTGTCTCTACTGTGCGAGCAGCAATGGAGAGTCTCGCAACGATTGCTCGTGTCACGTCCAAGAGGTTACCTCCGTGAAATTACATTTACGTTCTACTGACAATAAAACGACGACAAGACGAATGGGCGAATTAGCGTAAAGGGAATTACATACATCAGAATGCGCGGTGCAATACGTTACCTAGAATCTGGCTTTATTTTTACTATTTATCATTTTATGATAATTTTATAGTGTACATCGCCCAATATTGTATGTGACTTTTAATTTTAAAACCGGGCATGGTTCGCAAAGTATCGGGGAACTTTATCACAGATTTTCGTGATTTTATATTTTCTTGATAATGACAATGCCGAAATAAATTAATAGTATCGGCAATTTAAGGTTCGTGATATTTGCGGGATATTAATGTTCTTTAAAAAGTATTAATATATATATATTTGATAAAACGTGTTTAATAACAGTGAAGTATAATATGTATCATTGATTACATTTTGGAAAAGTACAATTTCGAAGAATCAATTTATTTTTGATTTCTAAATAACCAAAAACGAATACACATTTATCATGAACTTTCCTTATTATGTGACTTGCATCAGTAGTAGTTCGATTAGTAACAAATTCTTTGCTTGAAAAAAAATAAGGAAATTCTGAAACAGTCATTAATACACCATGCGTTTTATATTGATCCTTTAAAGGATGATTCTATTTAATAGTCCATACATTTTTTAGGAATATCAAGAATTATGGTACACTAATATCTACCTATAGTCCAGATTAATGACGCAGAACTCTGTGATTTACTAGTTTTTCCATTATTGTGCCCAGTAATTGTCCGTCATGACAAATATCTCAAGCATTTTTTGTGATAGTAATCAACGAATTATGCGGTCGTTATATAAGAAATAACGAAGCCTTCGTATGTTATCGTGTCGTATGAACTGAAAGTATGTCCATTTCATGAAGCAATCGTAAATCTTTGAAGGTTCAGCAATAAATTGTTATCACTATTCATCTGAACGTTAGATTATATTGTAGTCTTCTCGACTCGAAAATTAACTGTTCTTCTATGCTATACATTTGAATAAATTTGTATTATCCGCATCCAAAATTGTGCGGAATTTACAAATAAAAATATTACAGAGATGTTCGTGTTATCGTACAATCGGATTATTTATTATTATTGTTATGCAGTATCGTTGGTATCTAACAGATATTAAAAATAACAAAGCTTATGCCCATTTATATGTAGTTGAGAGTTTCAATTTTCATAAATAAGCATATTAAAATGCACATAAATGTCAGAAAATGCTATATATGTATATAATAAAATTTCTAATAAATTGCTCCTAATAAATTCACTGTAAACAACTTATCGGCAAATATAAACCGCAATTTCAGCTACTAACAGAAAATTGAATTAGACAAATTCCCCAATAAACTGACAGGATTAATAAATAGCCATTAATTTTGCTTCAATCAAATAAATGTACGTGCAGACTTGCAGACCATTACTGTCGTAACGCATAGCGACTCGTAGACACGATAATGTTATCGAATTCAACGAATCAGCCTTTAACTGCAAGTCGATGTTCTCGTCGATGCGCATCGTTTGAAGCTATCAGATTTTTCTTTTCTTTTCCTGTCTTTTTTTCTCTTTCTTCTCCTGTTTCCTCCTTTTTTTCTATCCCACTCGCTATTTATCTTCTTGCTTTTTGCTCCTTCATTCTTACCTCTCGTTCTTTTTGTTCTTTTCTTCGTCTCTGAACTTTCGTTTCGTGGTGCAACCATTTAGGATCGGCGACATTTCCGGTTACGAAGTAGCAGCCGTTACAAATAACGACCCGATAAAGGCGATCACCGAAAGAGCAGAATTTATGTGCGTGTATATGTACTCACGGTTGGTCCAATTAAGACGACCCAGTGACGCAAGATTCCAACGATTCTCTAAGATTTATTCATAGCCTCTAGTCGACCACACGCAAAATCAATAAACGTTCTATGAGCTCAACGGATTGAAAAAAACTGATTTCATTTGCTGTTAATTATAGCAATTAACTCAGTATCAATTAAGAAGAAGAATTAATTAGAGGAACTGAGAGCGTTTAAACTGAACTGTGTAATTACGATATAAAAATTGAATAATTAACCCGCTGATTGGCAAAGTATACAAAGTCTCAAAAGATTATATGGTTTTATAAAGGAGAATATAAGATATAATTATACTTATTACTTATCGCTATGAAACTATTATAAGAATAATTGCCCGATAGAATCTCTTAATAAAAAGCTCTTTGATCATTCGATATGTTTTCGTTTCCTAACAAAAAATATCTCTCGCGAATTCGTCGAAAATGCTTCTTCCCCAAGACGCAAACTCTCAGAAATCAAATCACGGTACAATCAGCGATTAAATTTTTAACACTCGACGGTCAATAATCGCATTTGATAATCATTATTAAATCAGAAACTTTTATTACGAAGTTAGAAGTATACAAGCAACAATTGAAGCGTTTCGCGGTATCAATAATGACTTACTTAACGAGACAGGAAGTCGATGTAATCGATCCATTAATCTGAGACAGCTAACGACATGGGAAATTTATATCGATGGACTAAAAAAGAGTCTCACGCGGAGGTAACAATCGTTTCCGTTGGCCTCGTAGAGAATTGGGAGGTCGCTCGTTCAAACGATCTCGAGGGTGAAAATCCAGTGAAAGTACACCTGGCGCTACCGTCACACGCAACTACAAGAGATGTCGTGGGGCGGGGTAACGCGCGAAAAATCTACACGAAATTCCCTTGAAATTTTTCCAATGGCAGTGTGACCACCCAGAATGTTCGCACATAAATTCATCCATGACGGAATTCATAACAATTAAAGAAAAAGGCGTCGGTGGTCAGAATACTATGGGCTGCCCGTTTCAATGTTTACGAAGGTGAACTTCTCATTGTCGTGAAAGCAACCACGTTGGTCAAGCCATGCCGACTTTTCATTATAATATGGATTTTAGGGAAAGGTACTTCCAATATCCTGTGACACATGCATTCAAAATGCATTGCCTTTCTTGCACGGTTGTGTGAGTCTTTTAGCTTCAATTTAACATACGTTTTATTCAGTATTTCATACTAGATTTATGCATTTTGAATAATTTGCAAGTGCGTATAAGTATGGGATGGATTAATCTTATTTTTAATTGGACGAAACTCTTTATGGAAATCTGTTATTAACATATATGTGCAATTCAATATTATTTTAATTTCAACTTTATAATGTGTATAGTGAAGTACGTATCCGCCTATATCGCGTAAAAATGGATTTTTTTACCATTCTCGTTCTTATGATTACTTTCTTTCAAGCTTTCTACTTGCTTTGTGGGTAGCTAATCTTGTTGCCAGTTATAGGATTGTATTGTAGTCAAGCGTGAATAGTCAAACCGTACCTAATTCAGCGACTAATGGTTTCATTGTGACTGCCCGCATTATGTCACAGGATAGCAGGAAAAACGACATTTTAAAAATTTGTAAATAGAAACGACCGCATAGCATTTCAATAAAAAGGAATAGTTGGGAAAAATCAAAATATGTCAAATGTAGTATTTATATTTATTCACAGAAACTTCGAAAACCATATTTTTTGCATGATACGACCAGAAAACCTTCTTCGGAACCCTCGATACATTTATACTTTTAAAATTATACTTGAAAAATTATCAACGAGAATATAAAAAAAAAACGAATAACATACGAATTCACCAAAATCAACAAAAATTTCTGTACTTACAACTTACAGTATCTCATTACTATTAAAAATTGAATTAAATAATAATGCCCTGATAAGATAAAACCAATCTATTCAATCTGCTTTCATCGATCTATCATATTCATTTTAGAGGACGTTCGAAATATATCAGGACCGATCGATGTCCACAAAGAGTAAAAATTGAGTTCGGTCCTAATTGCACTGTTCCCCTATGAAACTTTCTTTCGAAATAGTATGGTCTTGTATCTGGTATATAGCGAGCAGGGATAAAGATCAAGAAGGGATCTCCTCTAATGATCGCATTGATCGCTGACTTAATATTCTCTGGACGTCCGTACTCGATTTAACGAGGGCGGCACTGCTGTGGACCACAAAGCACGCGTGTGCACGCAGGTGAAGCAACGGCCGAGAAATAGACCGGCTATTCTCGATTCGAGCTGGCCCCTTGATCGAGAAACGTGCACCGCTGACGCCAGTTAGCTGCAGCCGCCACCAAGAGAAACGCGCGGGAACCTGTCCCAACCAGGCCGACAGATAAGAAACTGCAAGATAAGATACGCTAATTGAGAGATCTTAATTGGAGGCCGCACAGGACCTTTTCAGCCTTTTTCGTTCGCGGACATACCGCCAGCGTCACGGTTATTTCTTCCGCGCGTTCGTGAATCTCTTAACTTCATACAAATATCAAGTAGACTCTTAAACTTAGAAACTCTTTTTCGCTTTTATTAATATTCAATTTCGCGATATATAGAATATCTTTTAACATAATTTTTCAAATTCTTGTTACGTATAAGGTGAATATTGAAGCGCATGATGGAGAATATCGAACGTTTTCTATCTTGTTTTCATAAATAAATATCGCACAAATACCCTGAAATATTCCTTATACACGTTAGACTCTTGTACTTTTTCAGTAACAGCAATTTTTCTAAACTATAATTTTAAATGGAAATGCAAGAATTTTTACTGGGGATTAAAGAAGTTCATAGATGACAGATATTGAGTAGAACTGAACATTACTAATAATATTAAATATTTCTTCATCGCTTGGAAACGTTTGCGTTCTCTCGTTCTCCAAAAACCATGGTTATGGCGTAGCGTGCTTTAGATTTACCACAAGATCATTTAATAAAGATCTCCATAGAACTATGTGATGAACTTGACGCGAGCAGTCGCACGACACAAATCTAGTATTTTTCGTGGTTGATACCATCTGTCCGAGTATAGGTTTCACGTGAATCTGGTCCTCGAGGTAAAAGACACTAGATCGTCTGGGCGAAAGCGGATCGCAAAGCAGGTATTATCCCGTAAGATAAAGTTTCCGGTGGCGGAGCTCAAAAACGTCCAACGACGAAGAAGGTAATCTTAGGATCTAGATGCGGGAACGCAGGGTACGGGGGACATATGCCGAGGCAGTGGCGCGTGAATCTATACGGGACTAAGGGGAACGCATAGTGAACCGAGGTGACTGAATGAAGGACAGAAAGGGGTAGGAAGAGGAAGAGAAAAGGGGGTGAAACTTAACGGCTTCGTTGATTCCCAGACGCGTGATTTCTAGATCAAACACTCGAGAGCGTTAAGAAGGAAGTTGGAAGGGGTGCTTATTCGAGTCGGCCGGTCTGTGTAAGAAAAGGGGGTGTCAACGAGCTGTTACGAGGGATCGAAATTGGGGGACCCACTCGTTTTTTTTTTTTTTTAGTTATTCTCCGTCTCGCTTTTGTACTACCAATTCTTCGTATTTCGATCTCTCTCCTCCGATATCCCCGTGGTAGAGAGAAAAAGGGGGAGGTATACAGCCAAGAGGATTTTTGGACATTATTTAAGAAGCCCTTCAGAGTCTAGTTCCAAGGAAATCAACGGTCGGAGTTGGAGTGGCAGCGGGAGTGAGTCTTGTATCTACACCTTCCGCCCTTCTTTGTATATAGAAGAACGTAATACCTTCAGAACCATCGTAGTAAACAGAGAATCCAATGGTCCCGATCCGATCTGATCGCCACGAGTTGTTTGATTTTGGCTTTCGGCCTCGAGTGATTTGAGCGGATTTGCGCATCGACGGACATACAAGTACCTGGTAAATCCATTCTCAGGAAGACTAAAATACTCGATAAAATCTTCCATGAATTGTATAATATTCATAAAAGCCGGTCGTTGTTTAATTACGATATTATTTCCATTGAATTTTAAATAGCCGAACGTTTTCATATCTCGATAGCAAAACAATCAATGCTCAAATAGGGGACTTAACATTCAAATGCATTTTGTTAATGGACATTAAATAACGCCAAAATAAAATATTTTATGTAATCCACGTTTGCTTCAAGTGTGTTTATACATATTTGTATAGAGCAGAGTGATTTTTAAGATGTTGCTTAAGTAACTATATGATTTTTATTTGCAGATAATACTTATATATGATAGAAAAAATTAAAAGTATCTCGTATACTATACATACAATTTATTTTATAAATAAGGGAACTCTTATATAACATATGATCAGTCTTTTAAAGAAATTATTTTTTACAAACGAATGGAAGAACCTCTTCAAATGGCAACCTTAATTATCATATATCGAAATTGAAATGCCAGATGAACTGAATTTTTATATAGAAATATTTGTTGAATTACTCTATATTTATTGAAGTTTTGATGAATGCTTGTTTAGGCTTAATATTCCCTTCCAATCGTAGATTGCTCGCGTATTCAGTTTATATTTCACAACTCGTTACCATATAAACGGTTATAAATCATTTATTTTTCCTTTCTTTATACAGACGTTTAAGACTGAAGGGTTGCTTAATTACCAGTATTAAATTACCGGAGAATAAATCTTTGGCAGAAATTATTTTGTAATAAATTTATTCACTTTGCATAACTCGTTGACATAAATCAAACGATAACGACTTTATCACTATCGACTGGTTTAACAGCCGCTCCTTTAACACTGCTTCGTTCAATCTCGTATGAGTAATTACTATTACTACTAATCATTTCTGCTTGCACTGTATGTGCAACTTTGTTCAAATGTTTTTATTGATACTGACTAAATGAAAATGGCATTTTCTTGTTCTAAACTGTATGATGAGTAATCAGTTGTTATAATTATTAATATGTTAAAAAAGAGTAAAGTATTAATAAATTTCATACAATATCCAATATAAGTAAAAAAATTCTAAATAATATAGATATAAAATATATTCGAACTAACATTTAACGCATTTTACTTTAGAAATGATATTTAGAAAGGTAACAAGGAAGCTTAAAAACCTAAGAAAATACATATAAATTTTTCTATCTCTCTTATTATTGTTTACTAATTGATTTGTGGCTAAGCGTAATACGTTTGCGTAATAGTAACGCATAGTTTTATTATGAATAGTAACGAAGGATGAGGTGTAACTGAAATAAATACCACAAGTATGTAGCAGTGTATGAGCGTGTATTTGACAGTGTTTTTTTCTCTCTCGTACGGCGGCACACATTATTAGAATTCGCAGTACGTACGCGATTTAAGTTGGAATGTTATATTATTGCTAGTTGCTCCAGGCGTGCTGCACTCGTAGTAACGAGCTGCTTTACAACGGAACCAGCATTCTCGATACGATTAATACTGAGAATCGTAAACGGTTCGAAAACGATTTCGTTTAGCTCAGATGCCGGAGGTCGTTGGACATCGACCAGATAATGGCCTTGTTCGGTCTTTCTCATAGAAAAATCTGAGTTCGTGACTTATTGGCCGATGTCCAACGTCCGCCGCCCATGGAAACGCAATTTCCGATTTCCCTCGACGCGTGTACGAGCGAAGCACGTCCGGGATACATCGACACATCGATTTTAGTGGGTAACAGGTGGGTCTCTATATTACAACGCGAATTACAATGTAGAATAACATTATCATCATCATCGTCGTCGTCGTTCGTTATACAACAATCATCGTAATAATTATTATCATCGTTTCATCGCAATCGATCATCGCGGTGTGCTTAAGACAAATCAGTATTAAATATCTTACATACACATCATCTTCCATATATATATTTATACTTTACCTTTTTTTTTCTTTATTCATTATATATACTATCTATCTATAGGGTAGTCAGATTCATCTCTCGTGTTTCATTCGTTTCTTTATATCCTTTTTTTGCCGTTCGCGTTTGTAGATTGTGAGAAAGTAAAAAAAAAAAAAAAGAAACAAAGGAGGGATTGATAGGTCGCTTCGGTGCTCGAGGTCAAGGCACGCGTCAACGACAGGAAACTCGACGAATGTTTTTTTGTGCTATTTTCGCGTCATTAAAAATACTACTTGTTTTCTTTTTGTTAAATTGCTTCTTAAAATGCTAAACGCAACTAGATACTCGTGTCGCTCCGAAATATCGAAATATGATCGTAGAAAAAATGTGTGAAGTTTCGTAATATAAAAACTAAATGCCAAGTGACTTGACATCGAGCAAACTCATGATTCTAAGGAAGTACGCTCGTCGAGAATCGTTACGCGCTTTCCCGCAATGTACGTCGATTCTTTGCTTGCTGTTCGATGCAATAGAACAGGAATAGAAGAAATTTTCACGCATAAATATCCGTTCTTTTAGTACCGCTTCTAATTGCTGCAAACATCGCCGCGATTCTCGACGCAGTGTTACGTGACGCTACGCTTACACATACAAAACGAGTAGGTTAATTTTTACTGGTGGAGTTACAATATCATATTACAATACAATATTTATTTTTTTTTTCTTTCTTCCTTAATGGTCAACAGCTGGCATTTTTTATTCTGTTTCGCGCGCGAAATTTTATCGTACTTAGCTTGCACGCGCCACGCACCGATAGATGAAACTGTGAAATAAAACGATGTAGAAATAGCATTTTCCTAATTTTATTGTTATCATACTTTCGTTGCTTCGAAATACAATACAATAAAATTAATGGCGCATTAAACTTGATCGATAAGAAAAGCCACGAAAAAGGCGTCAGAGAAAACGCAACTGATAAAGTAATTTCACGTGTTTATGTTCAGCTACATTTTCAATTCATCAAACGGAGCGTGGCATTTCTACGAACAATTTGCTGTCTACTTTTTTTTTTCTTTTTAGCGACACGTACAAACACCATTCGGGGTGGAAATAGGGCCTCTACGCACTGCCACTCGTACGAAAATGAAATTAACTAATCAGGTATTGAGTATTTTCGGATTTAAGACTGATAACGTAAAGATAGAAGGTGAGAAGAAAATAAGTACAACAATGAGAATGATATCGAATATGGTTACTTAAAATATCGTGAATATGAATAGAAATATCGTTTCCATAATTATTTACGTCAAATAAAAAAGAAATTGCATTGAAACGTCACACGTCCGCTAAACAAAAGATAATATTCTACATATTATACAATAACAAATAAACCGATTTCGATTAATTTATCTTGAAGTATTAAAACGCGTTCTCCAAGAAGAAAAAGAGGAATGAATAAAATGATGACTTCGTACGAAAATTCATGAGCGATAATGAAAAAAACGAAAAAGCCATGAAATTGGCGATAAGTAAAATAAGAGAGAGCAGCGCACATTTCCGTACATATACGAGGAAAAGGTGTTCTCGGGCGGTTTGGTTTTCATACTATCTAAACATGATTTCAATAAATAAGCTACCTAGGGAGCGAGTTCTTTTTGGGAAAAAGGGGTAGACGCTCCTCACGTGGCAAATCTGCGAAAACGAATGAATCAGGGATGGCTCCATGCGACTTTATTTCGTACTTTAAATTACGGTGTACACGAGCGGTCGTCACCGATTTAGAAAAGCACACAGGAGGTAAAGCTACACGGAAAGAATTCTCACGAGGCCGAGGAACGCTACCCTTTGATTCTTTTCGTCGAGTCGCCACCGCTTCATATACTCGTGTACCTAACCTAGTAATACAGTCTGCGATAGCGTCCTAAGGATTAACTTCATTAACGATCATATAATATATTACACGCAGTCACACGCGTTCAGAGGCAAATACGTACGCACGCCAAAATGCACACAAATAATTAAGCTCGTACACGAACACGCAGTTTAAGCCGATACTCTCAGTAATTATTTCACTCTCATTCCTATCAGAAAATAGATTTTCTGTATGAATTACACCCGTTCGACGCGATGAAAACCACATCGAAAGTAATAATCATATTCATTATTTCAAATACATGTATAAAATACTCAGAGATCCTGTTATTATTTGTCCATTACGTTGTCCAACGACTGTTTTCTGAATAGTGTTTACGAAAAATATATATACACTATCGCGTATATTGCTCTCCTGAAATTACTGCATACCGATTCTCTGTTTAAGAAAGTCTCTCTGTTCGTTTGTGTGTATGTGTGTGCGTTCCGAGTAGTCGACTTTCACGCACGCGTGTATATCTTCTGCTTTTCTTATATTTTTCTTTTGTATAAATAATATCGATTAGAATAAAAGGTAAAAAACGGTCAGGTGAATGGAGCAGCCGTTGATAAAGTAGCGATTCGAAAACGACTGCAACGCGAGCTTCGACATCAACGCGACGGTGAGAACTGCGTGTACGTCGCGAGCACGCACGCACGCACACATTATTCATACACGCAGGCAGGCAGGCACGCATGCACGCACGCACGCTACATTAGGCGGCGTAATTAGCACAGCGAGCGAGAGAGTCTTGCGCAGCGTGAGCTCTACTGCGCGAGCACGCCAGAGAGTTACACCTTTTCAGCGCGTCTCTATACCGGAAATATTTCCTTCCTGGACAAATTCCATCGTCACGAATAAACACGCGATCCGAAAGTATAATTATCGTTCCATTAAATTCCGATGATCGACATCGAGAGAAACGTTACGGCTAATCAACGTGATTCACTTTCGATTTATTTTCGATTAAACCCGATCGCCTTTTATTAAATCCAACCTACGTACACTCGACATGCAATCACGAGATCGTAGAATCGTTTAAGTTCGAAATTTATACCGAAGAAAATAATTCCATAGACGTATGCTGTTCGTGCATCTCTCCGCGCATCTATTGCGGTTTGTGACAGCGCTTGAAGCACGGTAGCTATCCGATTGCGCAACGATTTAGGCCGATCGCGCGCAACATATTCATCCATCGCTAAATCGACTGATCCTAGACTTTCCGACGAATTCGCATTTTTTTTTCTTTTTTTTTTTTTTTAATTTTTCTTCGAAACTTTAGCTATTTCTCGTATAGTTTCGTACGCGGAACTTTGGATTATTAAACGAGACAACGAGAACGATCGATAATCGATGAAAATGAAAGAAACAGTACGCCGTTGACCGACGACTGCCAACTAATCGTATCAAAAATTTAGCGATGGAACGAAAGGGGGGAGAAATTATGATATCGTGCATACTTGCCTGAAAGGATTCAGTCGGGGCAAGTGTGAAATGGAATTTAACGACGCATAACGAAAGCTCTAGCCAACAAGACTGTCATCCTGCAAGTTGGTACGCTCGTGTCTTGCGAACAATTTTTCGTTGTTGCTCGTCTCTTCTGTGCAGCGAAATTGCGGTTGGTCGATAATTGTTGTACGCAAGCGAGCAGGAGACACACGAGGCGAGCTTAGCTTTGTTCGTTGCGATCAATCGAGGCGCGTGCTTCGAGCCGCGTTTCACGTGGTGCCGCGTAGTGGGTTCCTGAAATCTCGACCGTACGTTCCACCAGCGTATTTGGCAGTCTGATCTCAGGTTCTCACAGGTGTAAATGAGGCAGTCTTGATCGGCGAGCCAGTGCGCGGCTCAATACTTGTTGGCCTCGAAGAGAGGACTCTCGAGCCGTCTTCGCGGTGCAGAGACCTTCTCGCCGGGACGCTTCCAACTTCGATTCGGGTGTCGATAACGATGCGTCGTATGAACGATCTCCCTCGTACTGTCGGCCTGCAACAGGGAGTTCTTCGTGGCCCTCATCACGGGCGACGGTTTCCTCGATACCACGTAAGGATCCCGTGGGTCCATTCCGCCCATGTCCGCGTTCACCAAGCTGTTGTGGTGATCGATGTCGGCGTGAGGATTGTACTTGATGAAATTGAAGCACTCCTGTCGACCACGGTGGTTCTTCATCGGTTTGCCAAACTTGTTAAAGCCCAGATACCGCGAGCTATCTACGACGCTTCTGTATGTCAGATACGAGCCGTTGTAGTCCTCGTAGAACTGACACATGGGACCCTTTTGCTTCTTAGGCTGGAAACAAAATAATAGACTCTTTTCATACTTGTATTTCTGATGCCATATACAGGCTTGCGAATGTATTTGGACACTTTTAGACGTCATTTATGAATATATTATCTTTGCAATAAGTAAAGTATTTTTGTGACTTAGGTAATATATATGTTGCAAAAAATAGGCAAGTATTTAGCTACTTCTGAATGATAATCTATACCGGAACTTCATTTATTTCAATTTATCAGAGAAAAGAGAAACAGTTCACGTGTATGATTGAAATTCATATAATAGGTGTTTATTTATTTTAAGTTTAATGGCGAGGAATTCATTTAATCGAGCAGTCGTTAAAATGTTGTTCTAAAACGAACGGAGTTATGGAGTCTTGCTATAAATATACTTTGTTAATAATCTCTTAAAATAATAATAGCAAAAACCGTTGTATTCTAACTGCCAGAAACACATTAATGATTGAAATCATTCATATTTTCACTCGCAAATTACACTTTTAGCGAAGATGTTTTCTAGGTAGCCACTGGTAAAGGGATAATATGAGCGATGAATATAAACGTCTGAACCGTACAATCCGGTGCATTTACTAATGCCTATAAATTTACTCGCTCTTTCACGTTGATGAAATATGTCTACTAATTGGTAGGCAAGTAATTACCAGGCCGATGGGTTTCCATCGCTTGTTGAAGCAAATGTATCGCTGGCTTTTCTCCGCGAAGATGTACAACTTCCTACTGAAGTCCTCGGACTGAGTCGTAAGTTTTTCTGTAACATTAAACGCAAAGACAAATTCAATTATCAAACTGAATAAATTACACAATATGAACTGATGAATATTACTATGAATCAATTAGTTAATATAAATTTTCGATCAATCAGGATGAATTACATATAATGTAATTCCTTTTGCAAATTCCTAGAATCACTTCAAAATCACGAAATAACTAACTATTCATTTGGAAACTATAGATTTACAGCCGTATACTTTCGAAGATTTGAACAATTTTCTCTAAAATGTACAAATAAAAGCTTCTTTCTCTTTCATTATATACTTTTTCATAATATACTTTTCATATCATTGGTCGTTGGCAGTTCTAGTGTTACTCTACTCATCTCCACAATCCAATATCTGCATATCTTAAATATAAAATAAAACAATAGCCATTAACGAATTATGAATTTCCAAAAGATTCAGTTAAAACTATCTCGCGTTAACCTCATGAACGACGTCGCGTTGAAGAGGCAATCGAGTAACCTAAGGAAAACTAATGGAGTTTATAAAATCAGGCGAAGGCATTAGTTATCGGGGACAAACCGCAGGATACAGGAGGTAAACCGTTTTGTGCGTTCGGTATGCGAGCTGGCATATTTCCGAGAAGAGACCTCGTCGAGGTTTATAGCGCGAGTTGTACCTACATCGATGCTCAGAGACCCTCTTCCAGGCACTCTTCGGCACTGAGAAAGGAAGAAAAGGTTGGCTAAGCTTGCCGCCGAGGCTAGTTGGTGCTAATGAAGGAGGCACAGACCGACCGGTGTGTACTTTGCCACTTAGCGGGTCCTGTCGTGCCTCGACCCCGAACCGTGCACGTTGCGCTATGCTTGCTGCAACGGCGTGTCTCCCTTTTTCTTTCGCACCAGCTATTACGAAATTCTGCCGACCCGAGAAGTAGGCGTCCTTTGTTCCGGATAACCAAAGAAAAGAAAAAAGGGCTGGCTTACAGGTGCACAACCGACGCTTTCGAGCTTACCATTTGGAAGAATAGAATGCTTGTGAAACGGCTGTACCACGAATATCGTGCTTGTAACGGGATTATTTTATTTGTGCACCTTCAGAGAGATTTCACTGCATGATATATTCCCCAGGGCCATTTTTTTACAGTATGCTATGCTATTGTTAGGTATAACAATGTTTCTAGAATAAAGTGTTCCATGAATTGAAAAAATAATAATTGCCTGAGTTCTTGTCGTTATCTTCATATCTGTGGAAAGTAATACGATGACTTTAAGAAATTTATACGAACATGAAAGTATTTTTGAAGAGAAGAAGATATTTTGTAAGGCAGAATTTAAGTTTAGTAATTTTGTGCATTCGATATTTATAATATTTATTAGATATTTGTATAATATTCAGACTTATGAAATGATTGTATAATAAGTGTAACTGGTATACAGAGTGCAGAGAATTAATATTTAAAATTGTTAGTTTTATTTATTTCTTCTTTTAGATATTAGTAGTAGTAACTAGACGCGAGAGTCTCCATCTTGAAAGAAGAAGATGTGCAACTTTCAAGAATGCATGTAATGGGGTTGTGCACCTTGCTTAGTTCACAGTGATAATGTAGATGGAAACTGTTTTCGCAAACATTTTAGCAAGAATTAAACAGAAACTAAGTGGATGCTTGATAACTGTTAAGAAAAGTTTTATAACGAATGAACGGAAAGAACGAAGCAAGATACACATCGCTATTCGAAGTTGATGAAGTCAATGATAGACATCGATATAGGAATTTAGTTAAATTCGAAAATATGTAAGAAATATCTTGTCTATTTTCTTTAATTAATTGTTTGCAGTGGCCAGTATAATAAATTATTATTACCAACTCGGTTGAAACTAAGATTGAGTCTTATAATTTTTAGGAAAGGTAGCTTCGTTCTAATAATGTTACTAGTTGGGGTTAATAGTTATCAAACGTTTGATCAATATTTTTGAGTCATTCTCTATAGATAAAAAATCTAAATTATAGTCTAATATTTCCCAAATCAAAATATGTTCATACATAAAGGAAGTTCATATGATTTACCCGCATTAGCTTAATTTCCCGACGTCAAAAATAATAAATTTTCGCCGCCGTTATGAGACGGGGTTTCTTAATTGATAGACGCTTGACGATATAAAATATGATGTCATGATTATGAGTTTTTCTGGCTTCTTTGTTTGCGGGCCATATGAGAATGGGTATAAGCATCATACGTAGAGAAAAGGAAGGAGGTAAGTCTGCAGGGTGGCCCATTTGCTGGAGCCTCGTTAAATTCAAGTGGTTCTCGTCGGGTACCTTCCCAACATCGAAATCAAGAATGTCCCCGAACTGCCTCGTAAAGTCCTTCTTTCTCTCTACTAGCTCGCCTCTCTTTCCCTCCTTCGTTTTCCTTTTACATTTCGTTTTCTCTCACCGCCTCCTACCAGTCTTCAGGAACCAGAAAAAGCACGAGAGGACTTAATCGGAGACTGTTCTTCGGCAAACCTACCGTGCTCTATACTCCGCGCCAATTAATTGTGCCACTTTTCTTAATTAATTGAATTCACCTTTCAGCGGATGTCTATCGCGACAACATCCCTCTTAGTCAGCGGGTCAATTTGTTCTTTTCTCAGCTACTAAATTTACCTTATCTAAGTAAACGAAAATTCTTCTCTCCGTGATTAACGTTTATAAGTCAAGTGTGTCTCGGTAATATTAATACATTATATTTGTGATAATTAACAAAGAACGATAATTCAATTAAGAATTAAATGCAGTAATCCTCGAAAACATTTAAACGTTTACTATGGAACATTTTTATGAATATCTTATGTTTGTTATACGAAACTTTTTGAAATTTCATTAGGATCGTAATGAGACAAAATTATCGTGATTACATTGGTAAAGTTTAGAATTAATTTGAAGATGTATTTATATAGGAATTATACATTAATTAGAGTAAACATACATTTAGTAAATATTTCGTATATTGCGTAAATAATGGTTGATACAAAGTACAGCCCAGTTCATTTAACAATATCATTTGACCCGCGAAACAGGACAAACTTAATATCCGACGTTCTAAAGGTGATTGAATTGGTTCAATTTGTTACCAGGGCCATAAAAATATCGAAATAATGTTATCAACGGCTCATAATAAAGCTGAATATCGTTGTTTTCTTCGAACTTGATAAAAAGTTTCACGAAAATATATTGCATTAAGCATCGTTTAAGCCGCTATCGAATCGGAAATTACCCGAACTGCCAGTTAAAAATAGTTCCGTGAAATCGACGAATACGGAAATATAATGGGCATTATCAGCGATAAAGTTCCGTCACAAGTATGGCAAAACAAGTTTGAAACTATCGCCAGAATTTTTCCTCCTGTTCCGTTTCGCGACGTCCGCTTTCCAATATGAAACACGATGTGTATGTACCTGCGTGGTAGCAGCGGAGAAAAGTATGACGATAACAACCTGACACTAATACCACTAACTCCGGAGACGATATATGTATGCTGTTTGCTCGTTCCAGTTAGCCATTACCAAACTCCTATACTTCCGATACCTAGTCGCCGTCGAAGCAATCGGCGACGAAACTTCGACGGTTCGTTTTGATATGATGCTTATCGTTATCAAATAAGGGAAGTGAGATCGTTCCGGCACGGCGCAACGTTCCTCGGGACAGTGACGACTGTATGCGTTTGTTAGTAACTTGCCAGACGTACGATGACTCGAGACAGGCGTCACCGACACACTGATTGCAATGTTTTGTCTAACCAACTGCTAAGTAATCTCTCTTCTCCTTGAAAGCTTGTCAACCAAGTTTCGCGTGCAACTCGAAGCATATCTCGTAGTTCCGAGGAAATTGTGCGAAGATATGGCTGGCATTGAACGTTCAATTCTATCATAAGTAGTTCTTTTCTTCGTACGTATCAAATATTATTTCTGATGTATAGTTAAAGAAGTTATTCATGAAAATTAGAAATGGAGAACGCGAGAACTAAAAAATATTGTGAAAATGAATCTTTTATTTTGAAATAGATAATTTATTGAAATAAAGAGACGGGATAGGTGTGGTCATTATTAACCATTTTATATACACGTACCTAGATATAATAGATATAGCGTTGTTTTCCAAGAAATGTTACAAAAGTCAATCAACTTTCATTGATATTTTGAGATTTTTAGTTTTTTAAATAATGTTTCGAAACATTGCTCCTTATAATACTAAAATATTGAAAATATTAAAATATTACTTATCGTAATAATTATATTGACATAAAACTTCCCCAACTTTCATCTTTGAATCTAGTAGGCTCTTTTCGATTATGTTATATTAAAATCCTCCTAGGTAGGTAATAACGAAACAAAATAAAAGTATATAAGATATAGTCCATTAAACAAATGGATTTATTTAAAAAAATAAAGAAAATTTATAAAAATTACCATCTATACAATCGATAGTTTATAATCTTAAGCCCGATATACATATAATATCATATAAGGCGATCAGGCAGAGGGTTGAAGATGCAGCAAGTAAATGTTGCGTTTCGCTTCGAACCTCTGTCTTCCGTTCTCCAAGTATCCCCTTCTCCCTCACTCTTGTTTCCTCTGATCGGAGCCGCCACGAGATTAGAGGCTGCCAAATGAATTAAAAGCCAATTTTAATCAAAAGCGGGCACCGGCTTTTAGGCACGATTACCGCCGATAATAACTGGTAGGATGGGCCCAGCGCATAAGTGGGAAAGAGCGAGACAGAAGGAAAGAAGAATGGATCCCATATATTACTTCTACGTGCTCTTCGCGATACAGGAACCGATTCTCTGTTCGTTATAGGTTCGCAACTAATAGCTTTTTTCTATAGGAACCCTTGTACCCCCGAATCTTCGTTCATCGGAAATATCTTTCGTTTGTTACAAAGAAATTCTGCCATTATAACCGATCGTAAAATGCAAAAGAAACAAAATATACAAAAATCCTAAGGTATCGACGAAATTAAAAATCGATTAAGAAAAATTTCGATATTTTTTCACGAGATAAATAATTGCTTGAGAACCACTGCAGCGCCACAATTTCGCGGCGTCGGCGTTATGAAAGCTATAATATGACGCGAAAGCGAGCAGGCCGGTACCGACCGCGTAAGCAGAGGAAAAAAGTGCAAAAGAAGGAAAAAACGCGGTTATAACCGCGGTTCTTGTTATAAGCCTGGCACGTATAATAGCGTTCCTGTCGTTAACACCTAAACGCACGATTGGCCGATACACGGGATCGTCCTCCTCGGCCAGAAGCATCCGCCGTGAACGCACGAGATTACAACGGCACGCAAATGAGAAGAATACATATAGATACCGGTTGTCCCAGTGCTGGTCAAAACTATGACAGGTGAAACCCTGATTTGCTCGACTGACGCGATAATCACAGCTCTCCACGACTAGAATAATTAAATTCCAACCTGAACGAACGCCGCTGCGGTTGTTATCTCTCTTTCTTCGTTTTCCAATAGAGTTCATTTTCTCTTTCCATTCTCGTAGATTTCTTCTTCGTTTCAAAGTTTCACTACGTGAAAGATATCGTAACTGTTGGAGATGCTGCTAGTCATTTAAGAAAATTGGAGTTCGTAGGGCGATTAAGGTTGTTTAATGTGATAAAAATGTTATGGAGATCGATGTAATTACGACTATTATACGGATCGGGGAATGTCACTCTGCTTTTCAATCGGATAATAACGAGTTAGTAATTATTATTTGTCTTAACGCCGATAATAGTTATTATCGAATTATATTTGACACGCGTAGATTACGCGTTTTCAGTATACGGTTAGTGTTTATCGTTGATTGTAATTATCGTTTTGAATATAGTTGTTGGTTCATTGAACAGATATGTTACGTATCAAATACTTACTAGGTATTAGAAATATGAAATCAACTGATAAATTCATATCAATTTGCCATTTTTTATCTGCAATTTTAATTACGTTATCGCATCTTCAATCGTATTATTTTACTTAAATCAGTATTTAAATCAATTTATTGGAAAGCACAAACCTAATTTCAGAAAATTCTCGTACTTTGCTAACGATGGCTATTGTGATACTCTAATTCAAGTTTCACAGATATTTTAAAATAGAATTTTTACATAAAGTAGATCTTTATTCGTCGGTTTATTCATAAGTAAGGAAGCTACAGAGACAGCGATAGCCACTCATAAACTATTCCTTCCTAATTATCCAACTTACAAAACGATGCAATATTCTCAAAACCGAGGTACCTAATTAGCGACAAGTATGCAAAGAAGCAATTTTCCACGCGAGGTTAATTATCTTTCGTATCCGCCGACGCAGGAGGAATTCGCGAAGCCGCTAGCCGGCAGTTAAAGTCCAAAGCTTCAAGGTCGCTCTCACGGTGTCTGAAACTCTCGTGCAGCGCGAGTCGAGTCGGTTCATTTCACGAATGGAGCTTGAGTAATCGTCGGTCCGGAGAGCCTCGTTGTCGAGAGTAAAGTGCCGAGAGAGGTAGGAGATACGGAGTAACAGAAGGAAAAGGTGGAGGCAGTGCAGCAGCAACGGCAGCAACGGCAGCGGTGGCAGCAGGAGACGAAAGAGGTGGAAAAAGAAGGAAGAGGTGGACGAAGGTGATGGATCTCGGGGAGGTGCAGACGCGGCGCAGCGTGCGGCGCGAAAACTGGCTCCTCTGTTTGCACAAGCCTTCTTCCCTCCTTTCAGACCTTCCTTTTCTCCCCTACTTCGTTTCTGAGAGTCAGAAAAGGAGCCGCCTCGCGCTCACGCCGCGGATAGGGCGGACAGCTTGTTCGTGCCTTCGAATACCTTTAGAAATTCCAAGATACCGCGAAATCATATTCGCAACGGTGATTACGACTGTGCCTCTGTTGCAGAGTTGGGAAGTATTCGAATGTTTTCGAATAGATATTCATTTAAGATAATTGATCTAGTAAATTCATTGTAGAGGAATATTTCATCCGCATAATTATTCCTCATGCTTAACAAATTATTCTCTCTATTTATTCGAATAATTATACGGTAATCAATAGAATAGTGAAAATAGTTGTTTGTTTCCACTACTTTCCTAAGAATTATAAAACCAAAATAAAGAGATTTGAAAAACTAATTTATAATACAATTATATACAAAGTCTAAGCGACCAAATTAAGGATTCAACTGTTTCTGGATTTGAGTACATAATTTGCTTCGAGTAAATTGTTCACTCTAAAATGTTTCATTCAATTCCAACGAACTGCTTTCTTCGTCACTGCAAGTTATTAATTATTTTCTTTCTTAACACATTTACGATTGATACGATTTTGGAATAATTAGTCGTGAAATTACTTGTCCATACGTCCCGATAAGCAAGGAACGATAAATTTCCTTCGTAAGGAATTGCTGCGGTATTAAGACTACAAATTTTTCTCTCTAGCTGCTATTAATATCTTAAACTGAATTCCTAGGGGAATGACCATGAACTGTGGTGCAGGCATGACGACGATAGTCCTAATAAATAACCATAAAAAGGAATTCGTCTGGACAGAGCCAGTGACGAGATAGATAGCGTCTAGTCGAAAACAATCGCGACAAAACGAGGCAACGGAATCGCTTTGCTTTAACTTGGTTTCGTAGCTTTTCCTTTGGTGTAGGTTAACATACTTCGCGGAAATCGAGTTCGGTTATTAGTTCGTAAAGATAAAAGCGGAGATCGGATGGGACCCACGATGGCGCTTGGTAGCGAAAGCGAACGAGATAAGGCCCTGACCTTAGGTCGATCGATAAGAATCCCTATAAATTCAGATCTTTACTGCTACAGCTTTAGACTTTTATTTCTTCGAAGGAGTATCTACTATTAATCTATCGTTCGGAATCCTCATTGGTCTAGAGAACTATCGATCGGAAGAGATAACGTCACGGTCGAGTGCCTCGTGTCAGCCAACTGTACGATTCGATTCAATTAACCAATCGACCTATCCTGTGTACAATGACTGCACACGTTGCGACGATGAATTTATTCGAAAGCCGTTTAAATGCTGGTGTCGCGTGACTGCTCTCGTTTCCAATCGTTAACGATAAATTTTATTATACTCGGTCGATCCATGAATAAGACTTCCAATTCTACATGCCTTTCACTAGTTTATCATCTTAGTTAGCATATACATGTTGCTGATACGCTTCGACTGCGATTATTATTCTTTCAATGGACACGTTGATTTACTAAACCGTAAATGTAGATCGACTATTAGCGTAACAGCTAAAATTATTGTCTCCGCGATATGATATGACATTACAAATACGAAGTTAAAGGTTTATTTAGGCGTGGTTTTAAGAAATTATTGACTAGTAGATTGCAGGTGTCTACGCAAAGTCGCAGTGTCTACTCATATCCTTATGAATACAATTAAAGGAATAGAACATATAAATGGAGAAAATTTCTATACCAAATTCAACTTGAATCGAGTAAATAAATAGAGAAAATTTCTATATAGTAAATTCGATGTAATCAAAGTTATCAAATAGAGGAAAATCTTTGTATCAAATTAAACTTAATTTAGTTTAATTTGTGATTATAAAACTAAATGAAATTAAATATGGCATAAAAATTTTTCTTAATTATATGCTCACTACTCTATTCAGGTATAATAAATTTATCGTTTCACACACGATAAAATGAAAAGAAGATTCGTAGAATAAGTCGAATGTTTAAAATGCAAGACAATTGATCTTCTGCTAAAGTAGCATGATTCATTAAAATCCTACTTACGGTAAGGGGCATTATGATCATCGCGTCCCAGGGCCTTGATCGTGCGGCCAGTTACGGTAACATTGCCGCTGCTGCAAGTCGAATAGAGACTCACGGAGCGCACCATCGCCGGCACCGCCCCGCACATCACCACCTGCAACCGACAAACAATTTTGTACCGGTCTAAATCTCTGCAAAACCAATCGTAAATTATAACGAGTATGTTATCGGAATTCTTGTCCATTTTAATAAAGAAAATTCATGAGGAAGTTACATGTTCGAACCGATGAAAGAAATCAGACATTTCTATTTAGAAATATAAAGCTTTGTTAACCAATTCGATGGAAGTAAAAACTAAAAATTAATTCTTACTAAGAAATGATGTCCGAAAATTATTTCATATATTGGTAACATAATTGTAAATAACTTTACTACAATATGAATTTCGTTTTTATGTTCGTGTATATAAATGTAAGTAGAAAGTTCATTAAATTCTTAGAACAACTTCATCATACATACTCCTGATCTCTATTTTACATGTACAGGGAATGCCAAAGAAGTTGTCGCAGCTTTATTTAAAAAAGAAATTAAAGAAATTTATCGAAATAAGAATAACCATTTTATTAAATAGAATTATGTTTCCTTATATTTTTGCATCATTCTTTTCTGTCATAAAAGAAACAAAGAATTTTGTTAGTTGTCTAGAGGATTACAATATTTGAAATATAATTGTTGCGTATTTGCGTCAATTTGAAAGTGTTCAAATACTTGTAAACAGTAGTGAATGTAAATCGGTATATTATCGCAAGATTGACCATCGCTACTTGTTATTCAAGAAGTGATAAATGGCAGCAGTATCGTTAAAATAGACAATCAATTTTTAGTACATATTTTGAAAAGGATAAAATAGCAGACAGGAATTTACAAAGGATGTTTCCAGTTCGACGACCGAACATGAAAACGTTAAAGACGTCGCAATTCCTTCACGACTGCGGGCAAGAACATTTTTACGACAGATTCACATATCATGGCATCGAATCATTCGTTGAGTCGTTCACGCGGAACCTTTTTGCGGTTCATTCGTGAGAATAAAAATGCACAAGGCATCGAAGAAAGATAGAGAAACGTCGTTACAGCAGAGACCACAAAAGATGAATACCGACAAGATTTGTTAACGAGCGAACACGAGCTGTCCATTAATGGTCGTAGAATCTGACACTTCTTTTATTCCAAGAATGGCGCCGTAACAACGTTATGATAGCAAGACTACAGATCTTGTCAGGCCAAGTAGGTGCTTTGTACAGTTAAAGTATCATAAAGTACTTCTCTTTTGGCCTAAATATAAAAATAATATTCAATTAATTACGTAAAATCGTACACTTAATTCCCACAATACGTTCGCTTAAAAATAAAATTCGTATCTGTATATATATACACATTTTATAAAGTAGAAAATATCTCTGAATGGTTATTTCGTGATATTTATTGCAAGTAAATTTACATGCATATTATCTTTTGGTTAACTTGTGAAAAAGGTATCTCATCAGAAATTTTAATGGAGCCGACTTAAATCTCTTCGTTGACACACGCGTATAAACGACGAGAGACATAAAAAAAGCCTGAGCGTAATAAAAAATATTAATTTATGATCATACATGCTAATCTGTTAAAATTAGTCAATAACTTTTACATATTACCCGAACCTTACGATGAGAAGTTATACTGTTTCAATTTCTCTTGGAAACTGACCACGGTTGAAAGTATGGATAAGACTAACCACTATAAACCCGTTGCTTTCGTATCTTTTAAACGTTAAACATACGGCTGTGGTTAACAGTTTTTCTAACAACGAGGTTGCTGCACGCGACCATTGCATTTTCACGTAGCCGCATTGCAGTATTATATATTCTAACGATAAACTCTCAATTTTCTAGTTAATTCCACGTCACCATTACGACGAACCTATGTTGTATTGCGGTTGTTGTAAAAGTCTTTTGAGAATTACGCGAGGGAACAATTCTAAACGCAAATGAAACGTCTTGGCAATTTTACGCGTTGGTTGTTCATTAAATTCTCACATAACTGTTGCATCGTCGAGGTTATAGTTATTCATTTGTATTAATTTCGATTTACTCGAGAACGATTTCACTAAGAAATATCTAAATTTATCGACGCGTACTCGTTTAATTACTTATTGGACAAACCATTTATCGCGCTACTCGCAACCGCTACTGGAGACACATAAACTTCGTTTAAATTCGATTCTGTCCATAACAATTCTATCGTAGCTATCGTCCTGTATCGTTCTTGATGCCTTTTATCGATCGTAGATCATAATTCGCGCTAAAGCAGAATATGCAACGTTCGTTTCTCACACAATTGAAGTTATTATATTTAAGTTACATATTGATTTATTATGCTACTTAATGATGAAGTAGGAAAAATTGAAGCATGTTAATGAAATATGATTCATTCGATAGGTAATAGAAAACAATTCAATAAATTTTAGTTAACTTGTGATCTCCCATATTTATAGATAACCGTTGTATTCACGCGTGTTACGTTTATCGTACTGAATCGTTGTAATTTTAATAAAAAAAATGCATATTCTGATAAATTATAAAAAACAAAGTTTCAGTCGGTATCGTTTTAAAATAATTATTAAGAGAAACATTAATTAGTTAGGAGATACGAAATCACTTTTGGAAGATTATTTCGATAATTATTCGGCTCGTTCACGTTTTATCGAAAGCCATTAATCGTTCTCGAATAGCTCAATTAACGATGCAATCAAGTTTATCGAAGTTAGCGTACACGAAAGCTTGAACTAACGATAGTAAGCTTCGAAATTGAACTAATGGACGAAGTTCAAGTACGGAAGCTGGAACATAGAAACGTCGAAAGAAAAGTTTACTGCATACTTTAACGTACTACTCGAACTTAGAAAGAGACCATTGCAACGAGAATAGATGTAGATAGCCTCGTTTCGTGCGAAATGGGGACCCAAATTGCAAGGTAAATACTTTTACGTGTACCGGCTAAAAAATGTGCAAGACGTTGAATCGTATAGTTCGACGGTTTATACAAGGACGGACACTCAATCATGCACGACATTCAATGAAAAAAAAAATTGGAATCGACAAGGAGAACTGCAAATGACCATAAATTGACTTCTTCGAAGGCGTACCACTGATTACATACAGTCACTTGCAAAAGTCCACGTACATTTTTTAAATTTGATATATTATAATAAAGATGTTAGCTGTAGCGTAATATTTATAGCATCCAAGTTTATATTATGTGAACACGTATTTTAAAAAATAACGGAATTTATTACACATATTAAAAGAAGGTATTCAGGAGGAAGTATCAATTCCTTCAGGAAATCCATTAATATACTGGGCAAATTCATTTTCAATTCATTCATTCAACTCAATTAATATACTCAGCAAATTTTGTGCTGATATTTACGTATACGTGACTCCGTTAAAAAGTGAGTTTCTAATTTGTCCCTTTTTTCCTCAATAAATAAGACAAATACAGAAAACTTGACGTGTATGTAGACTTTCGTAACGGACTGTAGAACCAATTACTAAACTGTACTAAGTAAAATGCACGTGAACGTAATCATCGATTTTCAAAGTCCTAGAACGATTTTTAACATGCAATCCTGTCGAAACTCGGCTTCTTCGTGCAACGAGTATCTCCGATCTGACCTAGTCACCGTTCATACACAAAGAGCTGGCACGTATCCGCTTTTGTATCCATCGAATAAGTATGCAAGTTTACGGATTCCGCACGAACGTGGCCAAAGCCCTCGTTCAAATTTTACACGGCTCGTTAGAGGCAACGTATCTGGGGCAGCAGTATTTCCCTTAAACTATGAACATAACGTGAAAACACTTCAGGCAGCTGGTATTCTTTTTTGAATGTAATTGTGGGGAACTGGAACGGTCGTATCTCTCCTGGATACATAGATAATACAAGAGATATATATCATTTGGGATTCGTATTTCCATCGTGGAGATTTTTATGCCTGGAATATTGATAACTCTATTAATAATGTCATATTTTAAAGTGATTCCAGACGTAAGTTAGTATCTAACGTCTTCTAGCGCAAATGTAAAGTATAATTTTGTGTTGATTTATATATTCGTCTCTTTTATCGAAATGAAATACAAGCGGACAAGTCTGTAAAATTTTACGATAACATAATAAATACGAGATTAATAATGAGAACATAATACAATTGTACAGCATAATTTAAGTAATTGAATATTAATACTTTTAATATTTGAATTTATTCTATTACGAGTATCATAAATCTGCATTTTTTAAGTTTTTCGAAAGTTAACATGTAAATAAAAGGAAAATATAGATTTGGTACATGAACTTTTCTACAGTTAATGTGCTTTCTACTTCATAGTTACATCAAAAAAGTTTATTTTTCGTTTCCAGCAACGTTGTGAATGTTTGAGAGCATTCAACTCGAAGATCATGTCATTATTTATTAAAGAGTTATTTAAGATTATGTACACATAATATCATTAAAAAAATTTCTGACTAAAATTATAACATTGTTTAATGTAGAAAATGTCACTTACCATCAGGAGGCACAAAATCTTCGCTAAAACGGCAAGCTGTGGTAACCTGCAACAAACAAGAACATTCACACTGATTATTGCTTTTTCTGCCGGAAACGCGAGATAAATAAAAACCATTTAATCTACGTATGCTGAATATAAAGACATAAGTAAAGAGAAATGATTTCGCGACTGGCAGGTATTTGCTGTTGCTGTTACATTTTCAATATTTCAATTTGTAGCACGCAACCTAATGGTTCGCGATCTCCGTATGATTTATAGTATGCAAATAAATTTCGCGTGATTATGGAGTAGAGTCCTAACCGACGGAGGTTACTATTAGTAGCAGTACAAATTGAAAGCACAGGAAGCCGTGGATCGTTTCTGACAGATAAGGAAAACGTATATGAGATAATTAGCGGTGGAACCAAATTACGTCGGACAGATTGTAGCCTGTGTAAGATTCTGTATTCTTTCCAAAATAAATAATATTTCTTCAAGTGACAGAGTTACTGCCATTATATTGCTTCGCGTCATTTTTCTTCTTTAGTTTGTGTTTAAGAAAAAATATATTGTATCTTTTACAATAAATTATTATTGCAGCTAGAATTATCAGATTAGAAGTTTCCGTAAATGTTTTCTTTTATAGTGTCAATGATTCCCGGATTGGAGAGAAAGTGAGTTTCTCAACTGGAAGAATATTTATTTTCTCAACAGATATTTCTAAACAATTGTAATTATATCTTGTACATGATAAAAAAGATTGTAGCAAATCACATATTGCTTGTGCAAGCTGTATAATTATTCTCCTTGTTTCCACACTTGTTCAGATAATATCAGAATGAAAATGATAACCATCGTATCTTCATACTTATACTTTATTTAATAAAATCTGAAAATAAGAAAATAAATAGCGACGGTATGTGCAATTATTTAGACGAATTTGAAGCTTGAAGGATAAGAAGAAAAATATAATATGCAAAAACAGTCATTACATTATCATTTAACTACGGATATTTATGCGCTTATAGGAAAATACAAAAATATACTGATTACACGTAATAACTTTTATACCTATCATTCTTGACATTTCGTCTACTCGTACGTAAATCTGAAGAACAGAGTAAACATACGATCACCCGGAAGCTATAATTTCGCATCAATGGCCGCGTTATCGTTTTATATAGTAAAGAAGTTGGTTTCACTTTCCACGGTCTATAAACTTTCTCGTTGATCATTGTCCTGAAAAATTCTGCATTCGCAACAGTGTCGTTAGTTCTGCTGTTCAATCAAAACACCGTAGCAACATTGTTATCCTATCAATGTCGTGGGTTTGTGAATTACGAAAAATAGGAAATCGGGAAACGTGGACATTAAAAGTAACGGCGAAGAACGCCACGGGTTGTAAATAATAACCCAGTTGCGTACGAGATACATGTGGTGAGCCGCTGCAACTCGTTGCGTAATGTGAATGCATCTCGTGTTACAGAACACAGGTGACCAGCAACACCGGCGCGCGGCAGCAATGACGTCGCGAACGTTCATTACCCGTTCACTTTAATTCTCCTGGGTTATTGGCTCGCTGATGGAGCCGCGGGGTGGACCAAACCGTTCCTTTCGTTCGCATCATCCCGCCTACCTTGTTCGAATGCGCTGCGATGCACTGCCGAGGAATTCCGTTTGCCGCGCCAATGCTCTTAAACCGTTTACTTTATTTTGCCCACGTCAACTGAATCTTCGTAGAAAACGATAGTAAACCCTTCTATCGAACTGTCTGGGAACTGTTACTTCTCGACACGATGTAATTTCATTTTCTCGGAAACTTAGATACTTTTCGATTGTGTTCACTAGCGTGTAAGAGAGAAATACGGCGGTGTTGTTATTTGTGCATTACGAGATTGGAAATTACTCGCTGGTTTTTGTCGAAAACTTGTAAATTCATTTTGGATGAAGATAAATGAGATGCACGATTCTGACAGCTAGGTTTTTTGTTATATATCTTGACTGTTTTTTTTTTTTTTTTTTTTCATTTTGACGATTCGTAAATTAGAATTGGAAAATGGATTGGATATTCTTAAATACGTATAATCGATCAAATTTTTATAAAGAAGAATAATTCGAATCGATATCCATATCTTTCTAATTCTGATATCATTGAAGTTGAAATTACTGAACTTTAGAACGATACTTTGGTATCTGCTTCGTATCATGAACAATTTTATATATAGTATTATTTTTTATTTTTAATTAAATCGTGATGTGCCTGATTTCTATTTCTTTTTTGTATAATGGAGGATTTGAAAATACTTCCCTTGCACTTTAGAGCGCTACAAGTATAGAATAGGTTACTGTTTTTTTTTTTTTTTTTTTTTCATTTTGACGATTCGTAAATTAGAATTGGAAAATGGATTGGATATTCTTAAATACGTATAATCGATCAAATTTTTATAAAGAAGAATAATTCGAATCGATATCCATATCTTTCTAATTCTGATATCATTGAAGTTGAAATTACTGAACTTTAGAACGATACTTTGGTATCTGCTTCGTATCATGAACAATTTTATATATAGTATTATTTTTTATTTTTAATTAAATCGTGATGTGCCTGATTTCTATTTCTTTTTTGTATAATGGAGGATTTGAAAATACTTCCCTTGCACTTTAGAGCGCTACAAGTATAGAATAGGTTCCAAATTTTTATTTCGAATAATAATCACATATAAAATTAAGTCAAATTTGACATGAACACTGTATATTATAAAAATTTGTTATAGAAAAATTGCTATCAGAATTGCACACGTCATTTGTCTTTATCTAAAATTAATCTATAGCTGTGGCAACATATACAGCCTATGCTATATTTAATAAACATTTGATCGTTACAAAGAAAAGTTACGATTACGATCTTGTCATACATTATTCATAATATTATGACACGCTTCACAAAAAAGACAAGCTCTGTTTTTAAATATAATAATATCTTTGAATGCAATGCACAATATTTTACACCGTATGACAATGTCAACTTCAAAAGCTTTATATCATACGGAATGTAATTGAAAAACATTATACATTTACATATATAAATACGTATTTATTGAGACTCTTTGCATTGAGACAAAGAAGATACACGGTTCGATTGTAGCATAAAATTTATGCGATGCTTTCATGCATTTATCATCGAGCATTCGGAACGATACACATACATCAAGTTATAATGTGCAGTGTGGTGTAGCAAATGTTGTCGACTCAAGTTTCGTGGTTTAATTGCACTACCACCATCGCTGCGGAAATTGTACGAGTAGTTCATCGAATATAAAATGTGCGTTTCATACACAAACGTCGAAAATGAATTAGAGTTATGGAAAATCATGAAGATATATCGAGCGTATTTTTAAAATACGATGAATATAACGATATCCATAAATGAACGATGCATCAAAAATGTGCAGAAACGGTAATATGTACATAATGGCATCCTTATTATCGAATAATACATACGACAGCAAAACAAAGAATGAAAATAAAAGTGACGAAAATTTGAAGCCAAATGAAATTCCTCCACTTACGAAATTCGTACTTTATAAATTCAATTGTCAATGGAAGAAAACGATGTTTCGTTCTAAGTATGAATGAATATAATATGAATGAACATTGAAGTCTAACGATCACGTTTGCATTGCTCTTTGAAATTTCCATAGTCTACACAATTTTTAAAAGTCACAACGACTCCCTACAATTTTATATTACGAATTATTCATGTAACAATGATATTTTTCGAACTTACACATTGTATACTGCTCATTCTCTATTTGAAATATCTGTAAGTTTTCTATTTATCGTGATATTGGCTCGTATAATTGTAAAACTAGTCACGGTAACGTTTCGCTGACAGCGCAGGTTAACCATCTTGTTAACGGCCATGGATCAAGATGAATAGAAGAATATATTTTACTATACTTTGGTACGACGGTATCTGTCACACTGTAAGGTGTGGGATGCATTAATATTGAAATTTCTTACCAGTCATTACGTAACGGAGAAAATGTTAAAACCGCGGTGTTTCATTGGTAGACACGAGGAAGGAGGGAAAGGATGTTAAGAAGGAAAATTTCTAACAGCGTAGACTATGTGGCACCAGTTGTAATAAACAGCAGCATGCTCTCCGTGAAAAATCCAGTATTTCCAGTATTTCTAGTATTGACGAGAAGGAGTCACCGAGGCCGAACGCAAAGGTGGGTCTTCAGGGCGATTCCGCCATTACGAAGACTTCCATGACGTACGTCACAAGATTCAAAGCATGCATTTAAGTGCTTTTGTTCGATAATATTTCGATAACACCTTCGATCTCTAATTTTTTGTACAATTTTTTCCCACAAAAGTAATTTCGGCATGCGATATCTATCAATTCATTATTAAATTATCATATCAGAAAAACAGTTTTAACAGTTGTTTACCATTTTTAATTGTAGTATCTTCAGGATCATTTATTTCTAATCATAATTTGAAAACTCAGTTATCGGATTTTTAAAATAAATTTTTAGTTAAAAAATGTAGAGTACTATGATTTAAATTTAATTTTGATATATATCATTAATAAGTATATGAGAGAATTTGCTAAAAATATATGTATCTCATATGTTGCAATATTCATGTCTGAATTTTTTTTAGAAATTCAATACAATTAAAATTCTATTTAATTACAATTACAACTTATAAACATAATAAATTCTTGTTCATATCACATTCTTGTATAGTTTCGTGTGACTAATATATTTTACAAAAACAAGTTATTAGCCATACAAAAGGGATTATTAATCCGACAGAAGTAATGTTTGGTTACGGACAATATTTCCTACCTTACTTGAATACGTCGTTAAATCTGTCATAACTCACCAAATCGCCTTAAACATATCTGCGCGTCACCACTCTGAAGTGTCATCTCAATCCATGCACTAAGTAAGAAGAATCGTGACACTGATCCGACTCAAAGACTGAATTATTTTCTTTTAATCGTCTATTCAAGAGATCACTGATCATCTAACTTTTTATTAGATTTATGAAGAAGCTGACACGATTTACGATCAATAAATTTCACACACAGTAGAATACGTCCGTTCGGTTAATGACACATTAAACGTTTATTGTTAAACGTTTCGGAATGCTTTCAATCGGAAATCCTAAAAAAGCACAACAACAGTACGTCACTCGACAAATCTTCGTAAAGTCAGAGATATTGAATGCTCGCGCAACTGATTCATAGAAGGTATATAAATTCGGCGACGTTTAAACGAATTCTTCTATAAGTGCTAACGTATCGAGATTCCCTATGAATTTGCCCGGATTAATCGGGATTATGTCATATCGATGTCAATCGCCTCGTAAATGCTGACGTAATGAACAAACGCTGAAATTGGTTTGAGGTAAAACTGTTCGTATCTTTGGGTCGTTGCTAAACAAGTGGTTGACTGTTCTTCTTTACAAGATTAAATCGAACGGACTAGGTCACCAAATTTTGCAACGATGACTAGAATCGACAGTTACGACTAGAACATTGAAAAGTCACTTCGTAGTAACTTAATTAAGGATGATCGAGGACGAATTATTAAAAGTCGAATTCGAAAGAAAATTTATGCACACGTTACGAATCACTTGCGTTTAGTTGTACGTATCACTTTTAATTTCGTTCCGTGACGAGTATCGCGCAGGAACTTTGACTAGACTTAGACGATTGCGATTCAGGATCCGGAAAAGAGACACAAGTTGGTTGCGCGGTTTGCTGTCACCGACGCGAGATCAGCACGATGAATGCTGCCGAGGGTACAATCCGGCATGACATCCTCGGCCACGTGGGGACTCATCTAAAGGGGGATTTTAGTGGGGATATTTGTCGCCTGCCGCGTGAAAAACTGCCAACACTTGAATAGGCCCCGACTCGTCGATGAAAAACGCGGCTACCGACCCGACGCCGATGGCTCTCAGCTGGACACCGCCTGTCGGCTAAATGCCCCGCGTCGATGTCGTGGATGACGATTCTTTCATCCATCCTGACAAACAGCGTCGTCTTGGTGGTCATTCTTCTGAGACGATGTTCCTCGCCCCGATGTTACTTAATGAACTTTGCTAGGATAACACGTGAATTGAATATACGCTGCATCTATAAGAGGATATCGATAATGCACGTAGAATTTGATGTTGGGTGTCATCCTTAACGTTACAAAAGAGTTAAAAATTGTTCGTTAAATTATAAAAAAAAGAACAATTTTGCTCATTGCCAAATGGCTGAGTAATTGGGTACTAATTTTCTGTTTCAAATTAATTTCCCGATATCATCATTCCATAATGATAACCAAGAGAAGAATATGCGTTACGCGAACAAATGCTTTAAATTGTTTTAAAATTAACAAAATCTTCCATATCTACGCTTCTATATCATGCCCTTCAACGGCACATATTTTCCACATGACAAATTGATCACTTCGAAGGTTTCTATCGTTATGGAAAGCCTAAGAAAAACACGGACGTCTCCATTGAAGAAACCATCAAATTTACTGCCTTTCTAGTGACCGGAGCACGAGCCGGCTCGTATGAATGCCCCGCCAAGCATTCGACTCACGAAAAAGTCACCTGGTGTTGCGTCGACAATAGCAAACCCGGGAATGTTTCTTAAATAAGCGTGGTAGCTTGCGACAAATCACGCGTGTCAATGAATTTCCGACGGCACCGGTAAATTGTCGTGACCGATCTTTACTCCACCGTATCGGCAGCGGTTCGTTTAACGTCGGCGAGTAATACGCGCGATCGAACGTCTATAAATTCCATTGCTAAAAGCCTACCACAAATCATTCTACAAACTCAATTTGTGACCCGATACGTATCATTGGCAATTTGCGTCTACGCGCAGAAACATGACAGATAAGTCAATTTTCGATTCCGTGACATTTGATCAATATGTGAATGTATTCAACCGACCGTAAAATTGGCCAGATAGCTAAGTTGAAATAATTCCTTGTAACGGGATATTTTCAGGATATTGTTATTGCGAATATTCAGTGTTCTATTCGCTGGATGTTTCGTTCATTTTAATTTAATATGATATCTTAATACAGTATTTTAATTCGACGATATTTTAAGTTATTTTCCAATTTTAATTTGTATTATTTCGTATATGTGTGGAAAAATGATATGCATAACATGCAAGCATGTTAACTTATCTAAAAGTCATATTACAGCAGAATTTCGTGATCGTGTAGCTATATTTCCCAAAGGTAGTCTCGCGTTAACAGACTAGCGCGTTATCGCTTGAACTTGTCATAGTAGTCGTAAAACCCTATCTCTTAGCTCAAATGGGACTTAATACCTTCGACACTCTTTACCGCTTTACCATAAAATATTCCTGTCCACGATTCGTGCTTGTTGTATTGATTAGCATTTGAATATCACAGTATCGAGAAAGCAAGCAACATCTAGTATTTCGAAGCACTGTTAACACGTTAATTATAATTAAAAATAATTAGGCAATTATTCTCTTCTATGAAGATTCATTTTAATTTAAATATTATATAGAATCTTCTTTCATAATTGAATTAATATTTAGCCCATTTTACACTTTTCCAAGTTACGAATTATCGCTAATTAAATCTTACATAACAGATAACGACTTTGATAATAAAATAACTGAAATTCCACCAGGAAATTTTAGTACAATAATGAAATTTTTCGTATAACAAAAGTATATAACCTATAACTTGTAAACTGTTGCTTTTGAATACAGCAATTGGCAAATTATTACCACGTGATAATCGTAACACGTTCAACGGCATCAGACATTCTATCTGCGATAGATAACACATAAATTCGTGTGTATCACTAAGATACAGCAATAACCACTGTTGTGAAAGATGACTAATCTCATTATGTTACTAGATGACTTATTTCGAATTTATGTGACGTTTACTTTGTACGTATATATTACATCCACGAAGAGATCTTCGTCATTTTTCCACAAAAAACTACACGTACACCAGATTCGTCTATCCAATTTCGTAACGTTCATTCGTCTAGTTCGCACGAAAACTCGATTTTCAGAAACGAACGAATTTTTCCACGAAAAATGAAAAATGCCGTCAACTCGTCCACTTTTTCACCAGAAGCGTCACGAAATTCATCATCGAGATCTCTCTTTTGCGCGATAATTCACCACCTAATAATTTCAGTAAATCGACAAGTTACAAGTTACAAGTTAGCAGATAACTTGTGATTTAATAACTCCTATGATACGTATTTTAGAAGCAAGTTACACATTATCCGATTATAACGAAATATAATAAAATTGTGAAAAAAGAATCTGCAACCTGCAACTTCTAACTTCTCGATATATACTAATACTATTAGTTTGTAAATTATTATTGCACAAGAGGGCCGTACTAGTAACATAAGACGCCAGGTTGCGTAGAACTCAATCACGGAGGTTTTTTTCCGTGGCGCGTACGCGCGGCATGCAAATTATCTCGTTGATTGAACCAACCATTTTCCGTTGCACGACGAGAACACTCGTGACTGGAGACTGGTGGCAACGTGAAGTGGCAGATAGTAGCCGTCGACGTCGCCCGACGAACGGCTTACGTGGAACGGCTAAGGAGACGAGCAACGACTGAACGCATCCTGGAACGTTACATAGAGGACCGTCCTCGTGCGTCAAGTGTTCCACGGTCGAGAAGTCAACCTGGAGCAGACGGGAAAGAGAGAGGAATACGAGGAAAGAAGAGGAGAAGGAGAAGAAGATGAACAAGAAGAAGAGACACGCGAGAAGAGTACACGACGTGGTTTTTGCTACGGAGCCGCGACATTCCGCCGGCGTCACATTCATTCTGACACGCTCCTCGTCACTCCCTTTTCTCTTTTTCTTCGATCGCCGATAGAAAAACAACGATTCGATACCTATGATAATAGAGGGAATGATATAACATTAATATTTTAGTATATATTATTAATCTATTGGTTACATGGAAAATAACTTTCAATATTACATATTCATTATTCATTATTCAGTTAGAACGTAAATTCGTCTTATTTTTATATTTATTAATTTGTTACAGTGTACGTGATACACGGTGTTTGTAAAATGTATTGTATTTGCGCATCATTTTACTTAGTATAGTTTTTATCTATTTTATCATTGTTTTGCTTGGAGCAAAGAAGCGATAACGAATAAAATTCATGACAAATGGTATCGGAGACCTCGGAGTTGTAATTTTGATCTTTCTGACTGCGAATGAAAACTCTGCTCGAATTCAGCAAGAAAGTTTTTTTACAAGTTTGGGCGAGCCAGGAAACAATTTCTTGTTATCTGAATGAACTAGAACCGATGCAAAAGGAAAACAAATAAATGAATGATAAAATATTTATTAAAAAAAAAGAGACGGATTTCGTTTGCATAACTAATATTAAAAATGACGAAACTTTTGGTTTTCATCTGATATTAATTAGAATTCTAAATTCATAAAATTCACGCATTCGTTCGAAATATCAAGGTCCTAGCTGCTCCTTTTCATTATCAACCATCATGTCGAAGATATTAAACCGTTTCGTAAGAATCTGAAACCTCGAAACTTTCACCGAATTCACAGTTTCAACACCTGCGATATCAAAGACCGTTTTGTTTCCCAAACAATCAAAGGCATAGTTTCATCGGCCACGTAATTCTCACGTGTCGCTTCTCTTAATCTACGGGCGTATATTTTTTCATGGCTGGTGTCACCAGAAATAGCCGGCGATGAATCACCGAGAAAACGGATCGCTTACCCTGTCGATCAAGCACCATCGAGTTGTTCCCCGCATTCCTGGCGTTTTACTTAGGTCTACTTAAAAGGGTTGGATAGCCCGAAGGCTCTTAGGGCGGATATCGTGTTCGAGAGATTCGTCCTCTCGGCTTGACCGGTTACGTACCAAAACTACTAAACAAGGTGTATCCTGCGGGATCATTCATTACTCGGCTCGTCTCGTTCGTTAAGCCGGTTAAGAAGGCTACGGTTAATTGAGTTTTAGGAATTCATTTCGTCGCCGATAACCTCTGCCGGTGGCCTTCTTCGTTCGTGTTCACCGTGACCAACGTCTGGGAATTTCGAACATGACAATATCTTTCGATAGGCCAGCGCCTAGCACTCTTCCCCATCGAAATCTAAACTTGAGCTTGTGGTTTACGTTCTATTAAAGCTTTTATGTGTATCTGTGCGTAACATACCCGTATTATACATTATACAGTGGCGAGAATATATATACATACATTTTACATTGTTTACAAGATTGTAGATTTATTCATATTTGTAAAAATATGAATGCTTATGTTTGTAGAAATATGAATTTATACGAATATCCTCAGTCTGGCTATTTAATTGCTTTAATAAATATATTTCATTAATGCACAAAAGGATATAGACAGGAAGGTAACGGTATAACTTTTGCAGAGTAAATGTGTTATTATGAATAGTTTTTGTGTTATTCACCTAGAAACAATGAAGTCAGTGTTATATCACTCATGTAACTAAAAAAAGTGGAGCAATTCGTGCAATGGCATATCGCTTGAACTCATTAGCCGGTTAGTGTGAATATGATTCATCTACGATTGCGACAAAGGGGCACGAAACGTCGCCAGATGACGTCAACGATTCAAGAACGTAAATACATGTCGATGTTAAAGAATTCTGATCATTCACTATGTTTAATTCAACACATATCTTCATAGTTATATTTATGGATGCATTATATAACATGTTAAACGTATAGTTTATGCGTATCTGTTTATTCCATTCATAATATCCGTAATGATTAAGAATGACTGTGTAATCCCTATTATTAAGTAGTAATTAGAATGCCATGCTATTATTAATATTATTTATTATTTAATTTCAAATGTAATTCGAGCGTAGTTTCAATTTTATTTTTATATCGTACAAGAAATTTTACGGACTTTTTAATTATCATTTTCAATAGTATGCATAACAATTTCTCGGAGAATTTTGTTAGATTGGTATTAATTTCTCGTAAAATATATTTCTTGAACCTCTCTTTTCTTGAAACACTATCTATTTCTTTGAATAATACGTAATACATAAACAGATATACCTGTTATAAGTTCTACTAAAAATTAACGATACAACAACGTATTTGTGTCAAAGCAAACAAGGGATTTATAAGTAAGGGAATGAAAAACAAATGCTAGATATTAATTTCAGTAAACATGACCATATTTTCGTGAATATGTTTCTCTTTCATTAGCTTTGAGTCGGTCTTCTTTGTGTTGGCACTCTGAGTATTTACAGAGAAAGATCTAAAATTATACGAAAATCCTTAGCAGACTAAGTGGTTCACTGATTTATTCACGCAAATGGAACGAAAGGGAATAATATGTCTCGAGGTAAACGCGATTCATCTCGTACATCGACCCCATTGTTTACTCCGAAGATCACGTAGAGCGTTTCGAAGGTATTCGTTAATACGTTACTCTTTCTTATCTGGAGGAAAGTAGACTCGCTTCTCAACGAATTAATCTATGTGTGACAGTGAATGAAGTACAAATAACCGAGGAGGAGAATGAACAATGCAAATGAAGCAAATACTACAAATTAAATAGTCTCTTACTCTGCCTTACAAATTATCTATGTTTTCTTATAGATAACTGAAATTTATGATCTGCTGAGTAGGAAAAAGTTATCCTCAATTATTACCATTAATTATTAAATACTATTAAATATTATTAATTTGTACACTGTGATCAAATTCAAATACAGTTACTACAAATCAATCGAATTGTCCAAATTAAGAATAGTACATAATGCAAGTATATATTCCCGCTTTACTTGAACATAATTCCTTCAATATCCTTCACATTCTAATTTTCATCCTTCAGAAACTTTTTTCCGAGAAATAAAAACTGCCAAATAGTCATAATCGTATCGTATCGTTTCATTGAATCTTCCCTTTCAACAGGAGAAACACAATCTCCATTCGCGCTCTCGCGGATATCTGGTTATTTATCGTGTCACGTAACATCGTGAATTTCATTGTGAACAGAAGCAACAATACCGTGCCAATCATCGAAACATTGTCCGCGGCTGAAAGTGGAAGCCGTTTACATCGGCCATGGTAAAAAGGAAGTTTTATCTCGGAAAGTATCGCCGTTCGTTCTGGCTCATCCGCGCGGGCATTTGTTGTTCGACCTGTAATCTCTAATGGACTCTATGGGCATTTAAATAACCATCTCGCCCACCCACCATCACTTAACTCTCTCCGTCTTTTCTCCGAACCCTCGCACTATCTGGACGCTTCGTACGCTCTGACGACACGAAGACAACTGCTCTTCTCCTGGCCTTTCCATTTTTTTACCGTTACGACCGGCCCAAACAGCGTGGTTACCATTATTTGCCTTCGTCCTACGTGTCTTTACGAAATGTTCACACAATTGGCGAAAGACAGCCGTCGTTTCTCGAACCAACGTGTCTCTCTTCTTCTCTTTTTCTTTCTTTTTTCCTTTTCTTTTTTTTTTTTTTTTTGTTTTCGAATGTTGAATCGACCAAAGGAAGAGAAGAAAAAACGACGAGGATTGGGTTGGATCGCGCGAACCGTAGGAAATCGAGCGACGCGACGCGACGTCGCGGATAGTTTCTTCGACAAAATCAATGTCGAGAAAGCCACAATTCCTTCTCGTACGTAATGTTCACGATGAGTCAGTGGAGTTAGTCATACGAAACTGGGAGCCGGCGAATCCGCACAAGAGCCGGTGCACTTTTAGGGCACTCTCCTGGCAACCCGAGCCAACGAACCAAACTTCGCTTGATTATCGATTCAACACTTAGCAAATTCTTCTGGAAAGAAAATTTAATCAGCGAGCTGATGGAGGATCGTCCTATGATTTTCGCCTGGGAAGCGTGTTTTGAAGGATTTTCATCTTAATGTTCTAGGATCTATGCTTCTGTTTGCAACTCTTATATATTATAATCATGAATTCTAATTTGTTTGGATTCTTTATTGAAGTAGATTTTACGAAGTATTTTTAGCAAAATATTATTCGGTGCAAATTGTAATAAAATACCAAGGACCAGAATGAATATAATTTCCAGCAAATCTTGTGTTTGCTATAGCTAATCCTTTCACAATGTAATAAAATAAAATGTTCGATACAGTGATTATTTTAGGAAGAATCTTGAAAATAATTATTTCTTTGTCGTTAAAATCTCCTTTGGTTCTGACATCAGATTTGACGTTTAAAATCAACGTGTTTAATAGGCCTTGAGTTAAAGCAAACATTACATACTTCGCATCAAGATACTTTGTATAAATTTCTTGCAATATTGTTATCTACATTTATTGATCAAAGAATGAAAATTTATTGATCATATCGTCGGATGTATACGGAATTAAAATTTATTTTTACGAATACGAAAGAAATTTATATCTTCGAATTGTTGGTATGTATGACAGATTAAATTCAATTTTGTGCTCTAGGAAATGTTACACTCGAGTTGGAAAACTTTTGTTGAAAAAGATATGAAAGAGATGGTTAAAGAAATTTATATCAATTGTCGAGTATTTCATTAAAGAAACCCACCATTACATGTGCAATAAGATTACTTTTACGTATTGTGTATTAATACGTGCTAAAAAAACGCACATCTTAAATTCCATACACCGGCAAAATATTATTTTCGGATCGCTTACGCGGTAAGAAAAGCATTCATGTGACGCGACGTAACGAACGTTTAAGGATTACCGATAACAGAAGCGTGGGAGTACGTGGAGATAAGCTCGCAAAGTGGACGATGGAATTTGTGTAATCATTTTTAGGAATTTCATGGAGATCGGTCGCGTGGAACGGAGCTCAAAAAGAAAAGGAGCGTTACGTGAATGACTTAACGCGCATCGTTCGATACTGACGTTGCACAACGTGACCAATATGGCCGAATGTTTACTTACCCCAGAAAAGGGTTATGATATGGAATTGTTATCAGTCGTTCATCGATGTTGTTCTCGACAGTTCTTAGTCGTAAATGATAACTATTAATAATTTCATTCGGCAACACCCATCATTACGTTTCACAATATCTCACTCTCACACAGCCAATATTATCTTGCAACAATAACAGATACAATTATGTCAACTATATTTTAGAGGAATTAATAAATATTGAGATTTTACTGAAAATAACATTAATGAAAAATTCTCAAATATGTATATAATGTACAGATGTTTAAATGAATTTGTAGTGTACAGAGTGTTCCAGGAAGTTGAGGTCAAGCTTAAGGAGTATGTAGTAAGTACGCATCAGACAAGCAAACGAGTCTTAATAAGCATGAGTCCAAATATTATTAGTTTTGGTATTATAAGACGTTTTCAACTATGAGCCTAAAATAATGTAAGAAACTGCAATCTAACTTTTGAAAATCGTGTGTATTTAGATATGTGTGCATTATTTACATTTGCGTTTATATTTATAATCAGAGTCAATTCCTTTTTGCAACGTGCAATTTCATACATTATTAATTTACAAGTAAACGATAAAAGTTCAAAACCAAAAATTAGCAGTCTCATGTAAAAAAGTACATTTTACATTCTTCTTTTGTAATCAGATAGTTTATGATATATAATGATAATTTGTTATGCGTGTTGAAAAAGTACTTGTACAAGGAAATAATCGATTATTCTGTTTGTTTCAAGTAATTATGCTATAATTATGTATCTATGCTCTTATTCAAAAATTAATTGTATATACGTTATTAGAACGCAATTAGATTCAATAATTTAAAACTAGGCGTTACAATATAAAATATATCGATTAAGGAGATCAGAGGAGTTTTAGCAATTAGTAAAATCACCACCTTTAAGGATTTGCACGGTGTTAAGTGTATCGGAACAATTGAGAGCACAAGATCGATTTGAAAGTAGCGTGAAATGAAAGACCGAAACTACCCGGTTTTAACGACTTCTTCATCGCAAGAAGCGCCGCCGATAACCACAAAATTCACTTATTGTCCTTCCTCGTTCTACTCTTCTCTAATTGCAATATAAAAATTAAGATGCTGCTCTGTAAGAAATACATCCTAATAACGTCAAATATTAATTGTTATTCGTTTGTTTTCTCGAAACTACTTTTGCCCGAGCTACGATTAAATATGAATTGTTTCTATAACTCTGTGATGGGCAATTTCTGTTAAAAAAAGAACGTAATGTAGAGAGAAAATTTTTTAAATTACCAATAGCTAACAAACAAAAGGAATATTCGTTTCAAAAACATTGACATTAACATTAAGATACATTATTTTTCAATGCACAATGACCATTAACATTCAAAATTCTACAGATATTAACATAGTCCATAAACGTGTATATGCAATTCATATAACTTGATCAAATTATAACACGCATTTAAGAATCTACTTACTGTCCTTCATCTTTGATCGTTTTCCTTCCATAACCAATTTATGCGCACCATTTTAGATGTAATTAGCGGGTGATTTGCACTGAGTAACGATAGCGACAAGGCAAGAGAGGGAAAAAAAGAGAAATTGGAAGGCTGTTCTTAGAGTAGAACCAGTTCAGAGACGGATGTATGTAGTATGTGCGTCGAGTAAGGCGAACAGTCCTCTCTCGAAGCAGGAGGGACTTCGTCATGGCCGAGTGATATCCAATCAGGAAACACAGCCATCAAGAACGCGGTATCCAATTGGAGGTATCTACTATTGCTAATTACCGCTGATAGTCTTGATAGCTTAAGAATGATTTAACAACGCCTAGGTGGTCTGACATAATATTTTCGTAATATTACAAATAATAATTATATCCAAGTATCGAATTATATTCTTGTATTGAATACTATCGTTGAACGTAATGATTGGAAAATATTAACGATAATAATGATAATATTATGTTTCTTTGCAATTAATAACGATTCAAATGAAGAAACTGTTACATCGATCTAACGTAAAAAAGGTTATAGATATTTGTCTAATTTGTATACTAAAGAATGAATTAGGAAACGACGTTGGTGGTCCAGCATACTTCTTAATTAGCTTTAGTAGCTCGAGGGTGCGTGGGTAGTCGAAACAGAAAAACAACCCTTTTGAGACCTTTTTATCGGCTCGCAAACATGCCTTTATTCCCTAAGGGGATCTCGACAAGGCCCATCTTCTTTGAATCACAAAAGAACACAATGAAACTCAAGTAACCAATTCAAGACACGAGACATTTTCAATATTTGAGTTATATAATTTCCCGAATTCTGTAAATAGATTTTACAATTTTTGTCAATTACAATACTTGTTTATTCGTTTCAAGAGAAAAAAGTGCTAAAACACGATGTCTTTCTGTCATCTTATTAATTCCTTCACGGTATGTCAAAAATAGTTGACGATCAAGTCTCTTGAAAGCATTGCAAAGAGACTTTGTACTTGCTAATTGAGCCACATCGTCATCATCGAGATGGAAATTCCGCGTAAATAAAGAAACATCAATAAACGGGAAAAGAATTTTTTCTCAATAAAAACAGTGTGTCTCCGTATCGAAAAGTCCTGAACAGATCTTTTTGATGCAACGAATAAATTTGCCGCTTTTAAGTAAAATTTGTTGAATTCATTAAGATGCTATATCTAAAAGACGTACGTTCCACTGAAAATAGATATCATGCGCCAAAATTATTAAATCGTTTTACTTCGTTCGCAAGGCAAGCTTCGAAAATGAATACAAGTAGATAACGGCCGCACTAGTCAGACGCACTAGCCAGACTTCGCCACTTTCACCGTTCTGTAACTTCGCTATTATAACTGTATATTGTACATATAAGAGCTGTATTTTGAAAATTCCTTATGCAAATAGTTACATGTGTCAAAACCTATGTGAGGTAATACTAATTGCATAAATAATATTAAGAAACTTGTTAAATGCAGCATCGTACCTTTCTAAATGATTTTATGGTAAAATAGCATTACAAGTAATATACAGAATTGCTCAAGTTCTTAAGTGATAAGTACATTAAACAATTTTTATTTAGCTAACTTTTCAATATTAATGGGATCAGAAACTTCTCGTTTACAATATTAATATTTTTATTTATTCTATACGGAACAGTGCTATTATACACGTATTTAAATATTTAAATAACAAGAAAAGCAAAAACTACCCAATATATGAATTTTGCCGGTGTGAATTCGTTACATTCATTCTAGATAAGATAGAGACATTTTAACTGGCATAGTTCACATACACAGTTTTTGGAGGAACTTGCAACTTACGTGCATTTTTATTCGTATTTGTGAGCACAGTTACATGTAGTCATATTCTATCAAGTTAGTGTGCAAACTAGGTACCTACACAAATACCAGGAGTCGCTCGGTCGAGGTACTTTTGTTTTTACGACTTTATGAGCCGTATCGCCGATTGCTCCGTTTGTTCAGGTTCAACGATCGACACCGGGATTCCGAACGCGGTTCATCGTCATCTTCAAGCTCGCAAGCACCGTCTCGTTCTAACCTTCGACCGAATTCACCCTCCTACGATCCTCGTTTCTTCTCTTCGGAAGCTCCCGTCGCGTACGAGAAAACTTAAGCCATTAGAGACCTCGATTGGTTCTCTAGAACGGTCTATCTTCGAATCTTTTTTGCACAGTCGACGAATTTACGAATGCACCGGTTTTGAAAGGAAGCCATGATATCTGACGAGATATTAGAATCGAATCGAGGAAACTGTGTGAAACGCTATTCATGATAAATGTGTCATTTCGATTTACTTTGCTCTTGCAATTTGATCTGGAACTGTTTAATGCTAACCTAGTTACAGTACCGGTACTGTAATCGATCTCTGATAACGGTATGTGGATTTTACCGAAAAATTTATACAAATTGATAATGAATTAATAATTAAAAACAACGCTTGGATACTAACTTTTTTATGGAATTACAAGAAGATAACGCTGACTGACTTAAAGGTACTTCAAAAATGAAAGAATCTGAAGACAAAAAGTTTGTCCAATATATCACAAAATAGTCCTATAAGGTTTGACAATTTACTCAATTTACATTCTTATTTAAAAGTTTTGATACTAACGTTTGATAATTTTCAATAAAATGGTCGAAAATAAATGGTCCTCTATCGTATGGAAACAAAGTTATTCAATTATCTTACCATTGCTCTTAATAACCAAAATTCTACGGTAAATTATAAACGATCACGATGAAAGCACTATTTAAACAATCGTTAAAGCGTTCGAAGGGGACGTACGTAGAATGTTATCAACCCTCGTATAATTCTACACGAAGCTCCCTATTAAGTAGACTAATCCGAAAATCCTGGGGTATCGACAAATTTGTACGTACATGGTCGAGCCTTGTCCGAGCTTTCGCGTGCTATATCCCGGATACATATGCGAGTAGTTGTACAAGCGTATCGGTACACACCCTCCGATAACCGCAAACATTGTGTCATTGTCACGAGAGCACGCGTAGTATCGCGTGTAGGCAGACGCCAGCCAGTCCGCACGATGAATTATACATCGTGAATGTTTTCGGGCTCGAAATTTGCATCGGCCGAACGGCTACCGCCTGCTATTCTTAGCCCTGTGGAACACCCTTTCTCCCTTCTCTTTCTATCCCTTCGTCGTGCTCTCTTACTCCGTTTATTGGACGTCGAAAAAGCAAGAGCCTCGTATCTCCTTCTCTGTTCGACTCTCTTTCTCTGTTCGATGAAGTAAAAAAGAAAGAAGAAGGGGCAAGATGTACGGCCTTAAGACCGGTCATCGTTTCTAGCTATATGGTAAACGCAGCCTGGCGCTACGTGCGGTCACGATGCGATCTCGATGAAACTAGAAATTAATTATCCGCGGTCGCGTGTCTACTAGCCTGAATTAACGAGCCAAATTTCTAGAGGGCCTAACTCCTAAGGACAGAAGACATCCTTCGCGCGTACGACACGCGATAAAATTAGAATGCCAAGAGTCGCTCTGACGAAATGAAGAATTATGGAAACCGCTAAAGGACGAAGGTTAAGTCGATTATTTATATCACGGCAGTGTTCCCAAATCACGAATAAATTTATATTTTTACGATTCGATGTTGCGTGATTGTAATATTGTATTTTAATAAGTCTTTTAATAAGCCTTTTCAATAATGTTCTAATAAAATGGAAATAATTGAAGGTCTAATTGGTAAAACCAACAAACGAATACATCGAATGCGATGTTTCTTTTTATTATAATCTAATCGCTAATTACTAACTAAATTTGACCAGGCGAAAATACATAGTGAAATTTTCCCGTTTGCGCTCCACTTATATTTTCCACGAAAATCTAATATCACGAAGGATTACTTTTGAGAGAAAACGAGGAAATAACTAAATTTGTAAAAATATACCTTTTAAATACACATAACGTAAAAACGCGTATATACTACTTTCAATCGTCGATTAAACATTACGATGTTATTACTATTATTGATATCAAATTATATAGTGTTCAAATTTTACAAAGAATACTCACTTCATAAACATATTTAATTACGTGGTAGAATTCGTGTTAAATCACGGACGATGTTTTGACGACATCAGCAATCCGAGTGTGGGGGACGATAACAACGTTTATGATGTCACATTGTGCGAGTTCTTGCGTGAAAGCTCGAAGAGACTCCGAGTATGTGCACGCGCGCAAACGGAAGTTTCAGGAATGGAACTCCTTGTTCTGGCGACGTGCAAGCGGACAACGAGGGCTGGAGAAGGAGCACTAGCATCAAGAGAGGAACGCTTATCGCGAGACACGCGCGATAATAAACGTCTGCCTTACGAGCGTGGAAAGTAGATACGTCGTAGCAACTGTACCGAGTAAACGAAAGGACGAAGGAGAAAATAAAAATGTGAGGGAAAAGAAGGGAAAGAAGAAAGAAACGGCGAAAACTTGCGGCGGGAGGAGGCGAAGCATGGGGGGAAAAGGGTTGTGGACGCGACTCGCGTACCAGCGAAGCGTCGCCGTTTGTTTTGCACGCGCCGGCGGAAACGAAGCTCCTCCGATAAAAGGCGGAGTTACGATCGAGCCCGAACTCGAGTTGGGAAAGAGATTGCCAACGTAATGGCAACTGTGCTCGCTGGCTGTGTAACGCGATTCGGATCGATATCGCATTAATTGCATGCCTTACCGATTGTGCATTCGCGGTTTTAGTAGGAGAGTCATTGATGACGCAAACTCCTTCCTACCTGCCTCGGGTTTTTCTCAAACATCTTTTCATATTATTTTACGTGTGTTTTGAACCTTAGCGAAGAGTCATCGATATTTGCTTTTGCTGGAAGACTATCAAAACGTTATTCTTATTGCGTGTTCGACTGTTATCGTTGGGTTGTAAACGATTCACAAGTATGGATTAGATTAAGAACTGGGTAACTTCATTTTAGGTTGTATCGACTTCTCGCTTCTTGTCTCCTGATAAAACCCTTCTTTTCAAGAAATTGATAAAAGTGTACTGAAGTTGAACGATCGCAGGATGACTTTTTTTTCAGAACTTTGTAGAAGTTTTTTCAGTGAAGAAACACGTCGTCAAAACGTCTCTGCCTCTGCCCTCTGCCTACTCTCTCTCACTCCTCTATAAGAACAAAGCAACGCGTCACGTTGATGCGTGCAGAAAGCACGGCAAACAGCTAATGCGCTGACGAAACCGCAAATGCTCTAGAACCTAGAAGGTCAACGTTACGAGCGGAGAAAAAGATGAAAACCGTGGCAGAAAGAGATCAGGAGGTCCGCGAATAAAGGCAATTGCTGTACGACACTGTGAGAACAACGGAGAACTTGGAGCTCGGTCGAGTGCGAAAAAAGTGCGAAACGAGCAAAAAAGCTGACGTGCGTCAGACACGCAATAGCGACGCCCCCGTTGTAAATTAGCTCGCAGGAGGTGAGCGGTACGCAGGTAACTCATACGACACAGACAAAGCGGAGGTAAAAGGAAGAAAGAACGCGCACACGAGAGGCAGAGGGGAGCAAGTAGGAAGAAGAAAACATCAGAGAAAGGAACCGCGACCACCGGAGCGAAATGTAATTGTGCGTGCGTCGTCTGAACGGGTCGAGGGTCCACCCGAACCGACTAATTAAGAGCTCAGGCTAATTCAATTATAATTTATACCTCGAGGGGTGAGCTTGTAGAGAGGAACCTCTCTTCTCACCAGGTTCTAGCTACGAGCAATCAATTATCCACGGCTAAACGCTACATGTCCACCAAGCAATAATTTACAGCGATTTCGACCTTTCGTCGAAGTAGATACCTAGATGGATACCGTGTGTGTACGAACAGGATCATCCTCGCGAATGAGTATCTACGGGGGATGAACGATCGCCACCAAGAGAGGAGACTGTCTACTACTAGACGGGATTGAGACGTTCTAGGTTATTTGTTTTGAGTGCAACGCGCCCCGCCCAGCTCGTCTCGAAAGTCTTCTTTTGGCCGTGTCGTCGTTGCGCCTTCGTCTCATTCCCCTGTTTCTTCGAGACTTCTCGCATCGTTCTCTTCTTCTGACATCTCCGACGGCACGTTTTTTCTCCTCATCGCTATTGCTACGAGAAACGACCAAACAGGACCATGTACGATATCCTCGTGTGGGCGATGCACTTAGGACAAGGCATCCTTGGAATTCTGTAGGCTTAGACATCGATGATTATAAGAGCCGATGAAATATTTCTACGCTTCCGTGTCAAGGACTTTAACTATGCCATTAGATATCTGTCAGAAGAGTCGCGGCGTAATTGCGTTAACTATTCGTTGACCTGAATTAAATGGAACGCTCGTAATTGATCGCCTCGATTTACCGGCTCGATAGACGGACGCGTTTCCATCAATTGATTGCAAATCGAATTAATGAAAACGAAGCTCGTGCTGCATGTATATACGCCTTGATAATCTCAACAAAATTCAATTATCGCGTTTCTCGCTGAAGATCGATGGTTTTGAAGTCAATTTTTATTCTAGTATCATATATATGTAATATGTCAGTCTAATTTTTGTTCGATGTATTCTGTTTCTTTTTTTTTTTTTTTTTTTTTAACAAAACGAAAGAAACAGTTTAGACAATAGATAATATCGCATTTTATAATCGTTCTCTGATAAAAAATGGAAAGTTTGTTTTGCCATAACATTTCACACCCAGTAGCCTTCGGATCTTTTAAACAACTTTTCCAATTTGAAAAGGTTCTTCGCCCGGAGCATAGTATTTTGAACAAACATTTCGACACAGAGAGCGACAGAGATTTAATTTATTAATCGTTCGAATTGTATAAATTTCTTGTAAAGTTTCCACCTTGATGTACAAGGAGATATCTTAATTAAAACCAAGTAAATGTGAAAGATCTCTCAGGAACGATGGGTAAACTGCCTTGCTCGTCCAATAAAAATTTTCCCGGGTTATAGTGAAGCGGGCTGCGCGTTTCGTAACGATCGATTAAAATTCCACGTTAAAACCGGCGCTCTTACAAAATCAATCTCGAATGACACCCGCGTACTTGTTCTTGTACGCCGTAGCTCCTGCTGCTTTTTATCGCCTTACCCGCTAATCTAGCCGGCAACCACGGCACAACGACCCAATCAATGTTTTCCTGGTATATACGGTTCGAATTCCTTCGTAAAGAGAAACAAGCGAACGATTGGCCGCGGTCTAATCGTCAGAGCAAATATCGGTGTGATCGCCATCGTAGCCGTCGCCGCCGACGTCGTCGAAATGCAAATTAGGAGAAAGCTTTGCCCGTGCACGAAACAAGGATTCACAGAAATCCTTGCGTGACTCGCGTGCATCCATCAACGATTCCGGGTTCGAGCGTGTGCGACGAAATATGTGAACCATTGTGTTAGAATACAAATTCTATTTAGATCCTTCCTTGATAATATGATCGATGCATTTTTAAATGCTGCAAGTTAGTTACAAAGATCTAATCTGCCTTATGCAACTTCATTATCCAAATAATAGATAGTATATGTTTTTATTTAATTAATTATCATTGTGAAATGTATAATTTATGACTGTATTATATACAGTGGCTATAGAAGCTATCGATACATATCATTGTTTTCCAGTGAAACGTATCTTTCACGTTTTACATTTCATTTCCATAATGTCAAATTTTTCTAATTATATGAAGATGCTACTAAATGATAGTTAAAATGATGCAGAATAAAATATGATGTGATAATACTTCTTACAGCTACTGTATAACGCATAAAATTCATAATCTTGAATGAACGATACACATTAGGTTGCTACTTAATTCGTATTTAATTCCGTATATTGTCAATGCTGACAAAATCACGAGCTTTGTTTGTGATTCAGAAACGAATGGAAGTATCGAAAAATGTTACAGAAGTATCGATAAACTTACGGCTTTAATATATTTAGACATTTCACTGGTCGCTATTATGTCTCGACCTCGTCCTGCAATAAATCGTGGTGCTAAACTTGCAACTGCCTTCAATGGAAATTATGCAATATACATGCTACCTTTATGAGAATGTTTACTGACTGAATGGAATATCGCGATCAGTCCAATGTTCGCGGATAATTACGACAGAGTGGATATCGAAGAAGATCGATGAGAAGGTAGTACAGTGAAATTCGTTCTCGTATAAATTACCGTCTCTTACGTTCCCCACAATTAGTCCTATTAATTTGTATTCTCCCCACCGAACGTGTTATATTTCGAACAATTTAAGACTGGATAAATCTTTATTGCTAATACATTGTATTCAAATTCATCAGCGTGGAATAAGTTTCTTTGACAAAACAATACTAGAAATGCGTGGTCCTAAAATGTCCTATCCCAATATACACAATAATATTAATTTTAGGCTACAGAAAACTAAGAGATCTTTTTCATCATCTTACTCGTCTTCACCTTGCCTTTTCTTTGAGGAATCATAAATTCAAGCTGGTCGTCAAAAATCAAATGCACCTAGACGATTGTTCTCGTATCCAAACAGCACTGAAATCAGAAATCTGAAGACAGCGGCGAGATTGAAATCTATCGAAAACCAACTCACTGTAGCGTGCAGGACAGGGAAAGCGGAAATGCAAAGAGGAAACTATGGTTCTTTCGAAACGACCAGTGAATAACAAAGACTCGAGGCGCGGTGATCGCAAGTCTAGACGTTGACAAGGGGAGAAGCAAAGAGAACAGAAAAGATGTGCTTCGTGTTCCCTCTATAAATACATTTACCTTGTTTGCAGAGCACTTGTAGTTGGCGGCTTGTATTCGTGGAATGCGACTCTCTTCGTGTTTCGATCGGTTTTCTCTGAGGGACGTGTGGTAAAATTTGGTCGAGAAGAACGTCAGTCAAGGGTTTCACGACCGTGCACTTACGACATATAGTTCGTTGGTGTTCGTTCGAAAGTTATTAACCTAATTTGAGCTTTCGTGTGTATGCGTGAGAAACATATTGCACTCCACGAAAGCACGTGCTGCACCTTGTCGTGTCCGACAAATACTTGCATTGCAAGTATACGATCGTTCGATCTTATCTTCGCTCAAAGCGAGGTTAAATTAGATTGCTACCAAATGCAAGCTAAGCATGCACGAAGATTATTATTACGGATTATTATTATTATTAATGACATCCTGCCGTGCACCACGTGCAACTTGATTATCTTTATGTTATATGATACTGATAATTATCTTTTTCATAATTAATATCATTTTAATCGTTGTTGATTGATCACAGCTGTGATAAAGATTTCTCTACGTGGTTCAGAGACAAGAATGTACCGTTGACTTTTTTTTTAGTCAATTCGCTGGTTAATAAGTCATACTGGGACAGGAATGATTGTGGAACAGCATTAATTGCTACTGATCGATCATACAGCGTGTGACAGATTTTATCGTCACGCGTGATTTTGCGTCTTAAAAAAACGCCCTGTTTTTATTCGAATTTTCATGAGTCATATGTAGTTCAGGACTTTGGTTGTGAAATTTATAGATCTGATGCTCGTAGGAATGTAAATGCAAGGTTTATTAGCCCGTTAATCTACGATTTACGTTCGAGAATGCCCGTAATATTCACATTTGGCCCCATCATCGTACTACGGGCTATGCCTGTAGTTGTAGGTTAAGGGGTTAAATAGCTATTATTCGTTAATAGCATTTCAAAAAATAATATACAGATAGAATATCTACATATTTTATGAAACAGAATGACATCTAAAATGTGTAGCAATTAACCAATAACACAAAAATGTAAGAAACAAAGAACAAGAGTATGAGAAGAACACGATAAGCCCACCTTTGTCAATATCTTGATTTCGAATTTCTTAGGTTCACAGATATAAATTTCTTAAACAATCAAATAAAGAATAATCAAGTATAAACTAAGAGAATAGGAACAAAGTGCAACATACTCTTACAAACACGATCACGACTAACACAATCACAAATACGTCATTTAATAACCATCGTTGATGTTTGAAACCGAGAAATTTAAAATAGGTGAATAATTATTACAAATTTATTCGTTGAATATCGTAACCGAGTGTCATTTTTTCGAAACGTATTGTATGAATAAGTTATTCATACGCGAAGACCTATGGTTTCGTTAATGGAGCGGAGCAACGAGAGCAAACCGTCCTCGTGCTGCAACGACATATTATACGTTCTTCTGGCGATAATGCCTTTGGTCAATAATCGTGAAGCTCAAGCGACACGCACGTAGACGCACTCAGGAGGGCATACGAGCTCGCACAGCCTTCGCGCAATGCTAACAGGCCTTTGCGGAAAAAGTTGGCGCCAAAAATATTTACCGTCCGACGGCCACTATACGAGAGTGTGCTGCAGCGCGGATAGAGACGCGGAGAGCCATCGAAACCGCGGTTACATCGGTATTTTTCATTTTTATTATGTCATTTCTCTTGTATCAAAAATCGCTGAATAGCGGAACGATTGAATATCGAAAGAGTTCGAAGTGATTTTTTACATGAAAACTACACTGAACTCACGTTAAAATAAAAACAATTTTATCATGTTATTTCTCGTTTGTGAAAAAGCGTCAAATATCAAAAGAGTTCGAAGCGATCATTTACGTGAAAACTACGCTGGACTGTCGTTACAATACAAACAAAAACTAATCGCAGATATACAATTTGCTGGAAAAGGTCAACATCTTATCGTGATATCTGCTAAAGATGCACTTCATACTGGTAAAAATATCAAAGGAATAAGAACAATTGCGCGATTTCACATATATAGAGTCTTGTAAAACAATAGCGCCAGTGATGTAACTGCAAATAAGAAAAACTTAGTAGATAAGCATATTTTCCTTTTCTGCCTCGTGCAAAATAGAGCGGCCTTAATGACCAGTAAATTTCCAGAAGTTGTATAGCCTAGTTTCAAAGGACATGATTCACTGCAAAACCGGATCGTTGCTTCTCTTTCACCGAAATAAAACATGCAAGCGGCAGTTAAGCAGTTTTCTGGGTCCCACTTATGTAATAATACAAATTTAATTACTGTCAATTAAATTTTTAGACAGATCGCTTAAATTTTAAATTGTTTTCGGAGAAACACATCAGATAATAATAACACAGTACTTTAAAAGACAATTTTTATGGATTTACAACTTGCAACATTTGCCATTTCCTTGTAATTATAATTTATATCTTCGTCTGATTACATTTATCATAATTTTTAAGAAACTTCGTATTTTCATAAAAGAACATTTTCAAACTGTTCAACAAACATCAATTTAGAACTGTGCGTTATTTTCATTTTCTGCGACGTATAGACGCCATTGTATTCACAGTCGGTAATCTAATCTGATAATACATGGCTGTATGTCTTCTGTACGTCTTCTATATGTCTTGTGTGGGTGTGAATCGTACACGAAACAAAGAAATAAATGAACAAAAATGGAAACAAATGGAAAAGTTAAAAGAGAAAAACTGTAAAAACGGAGCTAGAATCGTAAAATGGATTTAAAGTGATAGCTAGATAAAAGCGAATGGTGAAAAGATGTTATCCTAAATTCAGTCGAGTTGTCTTTGCAAAATCGTGCGGTCATCGATCGACCGTTATGTAAGCGTCATACAATTAGCTATACCGGTTATCCAAACGCGCAGCTAAAGTTTTATCGAGACTGCTATCGTGACTAATAAAAGACAAGTAAGCTTCACCTGTACAATGATAGGTCGATTATCATCTGACTGATAGAAAACTGCCATTTAAAAATCAACACTGAAACATGTAATATTAATATGTTGACTAATATAATAACAATATTTTTTAATAACGATTAATAATAATTTTCTTTTAAAATCCTTTACAGTATGTATAAAAAAATTGTTAACAATTAACATTTATTTACCTTTCCCAAATATGATTGATATGTTGTAATAAAAAAAATTGTATTGTTTAATAATATATAGTAATATGTAAAAATAATCATACTGTAATATTTAATGCAATTATTTATACATTTAATATGCAATATTAATAGAGAACCATTACTTTAATTTACAAAGGGTAAGCAAGCACGAATCCATTCCACCGTACGATATATTAAAAATATACATTTAATTACGTATCATTTATCACGGTAACAATTAGTCTTAACGGTATAAACCCTCGAATTTCAAATGAATTTATTGGTGCCATAAAAATTTTCGGCGATTAATAACGAACTTTAAAATACTTTTTATGGAAATTTATCAAGGGAAATGAATGTACGGACGATTGAAATTTATTACGTTCAATGTCTCAAAACACGGAGGAGAAACTCGCGAACAGAATGATACAATATATTCGTAAATGATCAATATTTAATCGTTCTTGTACGCATAACCGGCCTATCTTGAACAGCAATTATTCTCAATATCAAACAGCCTTTACTTTTCAATCCATGGATGAATTTACTTTGGTATAAGGCATAAATTATATACGTACACGCAAAAGTGTTACGTATAAACGTATAGGTGCAGTCCGTTACGCTGGCACGAAAGGTATATCACTGTGCTTTATCGTAGCCATTAAGGAGACATTAAGTCTCTTTACCAAGGAGAACAGCTTGACGGAAAGGGTAAAAAAGGTTCGGTAGATTTCGCTTGCGAGCAACCCTTGATATCTGCCAGTTACTTCCAATGATACGATTCGGAACGCGTGACACTGTACGAACTATTTTTTTACGCTAACATCTATCTTATCGTTATCGGTAACCTATCAAGCATCATATTATTGTCGGAAAATTCTTGTGTCCCTCTAGCTTATTAATGACGATAATCAATTTTCTAGCTAAGAATAACATTAATTACTGTACATTTGTTCTAGAGATTTACTTTTCTTCACATTTACCTATACACTGAGTTTCATAATTATTTTATTAAATTATCTAAAACTTTCCAATTCTTACATACTATAATCGATATGATAAGCACAAATACACTATATTGTAATAGCACTTTACGAATAAAAAGAACATTTTCATGTAAAATACGTAGATAAAAATGGAAGCGATCGGTAAGATCCAAAGATATAATTGACATCGTAGATTTTAATTACTTTTAACTTCCGTAAAAGGTAATATAGAACCGGTATAGTTATATACAGAATATTTTATTATACAAAAATGGAACTCGAGATGCAATAGAATGAAATTATAACAATAACTTGATAATACATCCCTCTTCGTTTTCAGTAGGTTTAACTAGTCGATTTTGCAATGTTTCTAATCAGATTTTATGTCGTGTTGCATCTTGTAGCCCGTACCTCTGTAACAAAGAATGTTACAAACATAAGTTCGTAGTAACGTAAGTGGCTGAACTGTATACGCTTCACGTGAATCAGTGATTACATTCTTAGCTCTTTGCAGCAAAAGTCAGCAAAGGTAAAGAGTGGAAAGTAACAGTCGTGTAATGTCGAAGAATAATGGGAGTACCATGTCACACGAGGGCCGATTCCAAGAAAATCAATCGATTTTATGTACGTAGAACACAAGGTAGTGTTCGTATTAAATTTGCTTTTACAATGCGAACAACGTGACACCGCAAATGAATACTCAGATGCGCAAGAAAATTACGTTTACTATCGAATTGGTGGGATGAAGCTCGAATCGATGGAATACGCCCTATTTCAAAGTATCGATAGCAAAAATTGAGCGGTGAGAGCAAACCGAAAGAGAGGCAAAGGCAGAGCCGAGAGGCACATTAACATTCCGAACATAATTCCGACATAAATATCGGCTCGTAAGATATGCAAAGTGTGATCAGCAGAAAATATCCGGCAATTACATTCACTTTGGATGCCGCCAGCCCGCAAGGTAGTTGATATAGTGCATATCGATCGGAACCCTTCTGTTAAGCGAATCGTTAGCAACATGTCATTTGCGAAACAGTGACCCTTCTATAGTATCGACATTGTCGTAAAAATAGCGGCGAGCTAGATTTTACATAAGAATATGACGGAAGCATGGTATATGTGACTTCGCAGAAAGAGACGCTGGACCTTCCTAATGATAAGTTTATAAACATAATTCCTTCAAGACCGATCAACATTTTAAGCGCTTCGATCTAAACATATAACAAGATAAATGCGAGATAATCTAAATGATCGATGGATCGAGTAAACGAAGTATCTATAATCCGCTAATTGTGTAACAATTGTGTTATTGACATTTCTAAAATTGTTTGTATTACTAGTCGTTTCTTGGATTTTATTTCTTCTTGGTTTGAGTTACTTTGCGATTTACTTGAATATACAACACATGCGTATGTCGTTAAGGAATGTAGAATTTAAAACAGAAAAAGAGATAAGATAGTAGAGTTTGAGACAAGTACTTTAACACAAGTAATTTAACAAAATTATGACCATTGATTGAGACCGTGAAATTCTTTGTAGAGATAATTTTCATCATTCTTTTTTTTTTGGTTTGCCTTGCGTATTATATTATTTTTAAAACTGCTTATCATATTACTTAATTATATTAAAAATAGCTAGTTTTCTCAAACATTTTAGCACTCAAATCAATGAGTTTGTCTTTGTAAGTAGCACCTTCCAAGCTAAACTTCTTTAACGAATCTATAATGTTATAAATATATTTATTAGCAAAGTTAATAATAGCAAACGGTTGTATAACGCGTACCTAAATTCATGAAGAAACAATTAAATTTATTCATATAAAAAACTAAAATAAAACAAGAAAAGTAAAATATAGTACCCTTTAAGTAGAATAAAATACGCTTTATGAGACATATGTAGTTATTTCGAAATTATTTTATCGAAGTATAAAATACTGCATAAATTTCTAAAATATAATTGCTAATAGAATACAATTATTCGTTACCTAATAACATTGTTCAAGCTTGATCCAAATTAAAACCGTGAAAGGTACAACCATAACACTCCCACTATAGGTGTAAAGTTTATGCTACGTATGTACACGTGGTGTTATTTAATTGCTTCGCATTAATCAAACACGTGACGATAAAAGTTCATTGTGAAGTGCTCTTTTTGTAATCGACGTGTTGGCGCTTTTTAGTCTCATATCATTCCATTATTTCTCACGAAGTATGTTTTTAAATTTTTAGCCAATCATTACACGTTTGTAACACTTTTTAAAGAAATATAACAACATTTGCAATGATCTATACCTTGACATACAATAGATATGTCGTTCTACTTGTGTCTGAATTTAATCAATTTCAATAATCTTGTCGTATAAAAAAAATGTATTACCAACAGAAGAAATAAAACACTTCTGTGATATCCATGATTATCCATTGTCGAAGTTCGACATCAATTTCTACATTATAGTTCACATCGAAGAAAGCTTGGAATTCGTTGGAAACGTTCGACGAATTTCGAAGATCAGCTTTCGTTGTCACGTCCGGAAAAAGAGTAGGGTCGCCGACGGACAAGATATATGAAGAAGCGTGATGTGGAACGAGGAAAGGCGGCATCGGCCGCATAAATAACGAGTTGATCGTCACGCGTGGCAATTCCGGTGGACGTTACACCGATACCGGACCGCACTCGGTGCAACAATTTTCACTGCCGATGGAACACTATGATTATCAGTTGCAGTACTGATATATTGTTGCGGGAGTTATTATTCTCTGATTGAATATGTAATTGCAATCTGGTTCGCGCGAAATAACAGCCCATTAAGCATAATCTCGCACGAAAAACTGTTCGATCGTGCGTAAGGTATTGTGAAATATCCTTTTTCGATACTTCAGCCGATGAGACGTCGCAGACAGTAAACCGCAATATTCCTTTGCCCTAAAATAATTTGTAATTTTCGATAATTCCTTCGACAATGAGAGTTCTGAAGTTTCTTTATCGCGATGTTCCTTTTAAATATATTTTTGTTATATCGTGATCTATTCGGAGCATATAGTTTTTCCATTTTAACGAGACAATATTAAGCTTACTTACGGCTTTTAATAAGATCAATAACATTGATATAGAATATGATAAAGTGAAATATAAAAGTGATAACATGAAATAACGAACGATATGATATAAATGTTTATAATCGAAGATAAAAATGTACAATTGCATTATTACTCGACAACATAACATTTCAGCGAATGTTTAGCTATAGAATGTAACTTCATCGTATATTTAACTGAACTGTGCGTATTTGATTTCGTTGAATATTTATCAACTGCAATACCTGTGTTACATTTCAGCTTTGCTTTTGAAATTACAATAGCTTCATAACGATGAAATCATAAAATAGCGGTAACGTTTTTACGAAAAATCCCAAATTTATGAACTTAAATTTACATGTTCATATACTTCTTTTTTGTTAACCTACATGCGCACTGTACATATGTTATTTATGTATCGATAATATATTTTGAAAATACTGTTTCAAGTTACAGGCTCCTTATCGTCGAATATCGTGCCCGTTTTTCCATTTATGTCACGATTAAATCTATCTCATCGTATACTTAATCGTAATTATTGTTACTGTTTAGTAATAGCAGCGTCAATAGTTCGACTTGTTTCAATTAATATGCTTAATTTCCGATCAATAGGTAGGCAATTATTCAGTTTTGATAGGCAATAGCAGTTTTACGATTATCAATTATAGCCTCGACACATCGTTATTAGGATTATTACTGCTTGATCGAATGCGCAGTTGTGCTATAGTGAGTTCGAAATAACGGCCCATTAGAGTTGATCACGCGCGAAACGAAGGCGCGAGATCTTTCTCCCGACCCTAATCGATCTGGCTATTAATCCAAGCGAACAACAGGCCCACGAATATCTCCAAAATGTAACCTCGAATTTACCGAACATGTTGGCGTGGAAACGCAAACACGGGAACCTCATCATAGGTGGTCTTTCTACATAGATGATCCTACAAAATCATTTAACACTCATACTCCTGCAACCGTACGATGTCACTGGTTCTTCTAGTTAGCGCTTTTTCCTTCTATTTTTCCTTTGCAAGCTCTACGTGACATTTATCTATTAATCGAGTAATTAACTTGATTACCATGTCTTGCTAATCATGGTGCATGTGCTCGTTAACTAGTCTACACTAATACGCAACGTACAGTTTATTTTAATACTTCTAGAGATCTACATACATGGAATACCTTTCATTTTGATAATTTTATGTTTGATAAAAGCATATTTACAAAAACTGTATCGATTAAAAATATAAATTCATAGGAATTTTTGTCGATACTTAGGATTTCTTCATAACTGTTATTGTACATAACGTTCAATTAAAAAAGTTGGACTTTCTATGATCCAATCTGTCCACGTTCAATTAATGTCCATCGATATGTATGAGTATAGCAGATGATACACCGTAGATACTTCAGAGGCACTCTATAACTACAAGTCGAGGCCGCCCGCGTCGTGAACTCAAGATGTTTGTTTGGTTTTCCCACGAAGAATGCCGTGAAGCACACTCGAAACTCAGGGGACCGTGCACGTCAAGTATCCAAGAGTTTCCAAGACTAGATACTTCGATCGTCATCGTTGGCGATGTCCTGGAATTGAGGTGCAACGAACAAGGTACGAACCAAAGTACCGTAACCCAGGGCATTTCCAATTTCAATGAGAAATATCATGCTCGGTTCGTCCATAGGTAAATTACATAAGCCTGGTAAACATCTTTCTTAATAGATTTCAACAAGATAATTGTATGGACATCTCGAATAATAATCTACAGTACATTTTGATCAAAGTTGAAATAACAGTAAAATATAGTTCTATAATCATTGCCGATCGTCTTAGTAGATACAGGTAGCAGATTTTTCATCAAAAAATGATGTAATGTTGAATAGAGGAAACACACATTACAATTTACCGAGTATAGTACAATTTAAAAGCCATTTTATTTCCATTCAATTATTCATAGGCTTAAATTTCAAACTCTTTGCCTTTTTACTTGTTTGCCACTTTATTACTCATTTTTTAAGTAATTCGTCTTTTTCATATTTCTTTATATTCTATTATATTTTATGATATATATTGGCGAATATACATAGGAAAATTTAACAAATATATTCTCTGCAAACTACATTCATCAATTTTTAATTTAACAATAGAGATGTTCAGAAACCAGCGAGATAGAATAGAATGTAAAAGAAGGCGAAATAATACACTTGAAGTTAAATCTGTGTGAATCTGTATTAGAATGTGATAACTGAAACAACAGTTCCACAAATACTCTTGCCAACGTCTTAAAAATTACAGCCAGGCTGTCTGGTAGTAATACCCCCTGTTATCTTTCCACATGATATTTACAATACTGCTATCTCCCTAACAGTTATGCGAATATGAACATTACTTTACACTATTGTCGTTTAAATCCTACACGTATATCATTGTATTTGATGAATTAAATCTTCAAAAAGTAAAAGATTTGCAGAAGCGGGATAATTTAAGGCGAAAAATATAACGTTGTACGTAGATATTATGAGCACATCTTTTAATTGTACGCATGTATACGATGCACGTGTTCAAGTTTTAAGTGGTATTGTGGACTACTTGTAGTCGATAAGGGATCGTTGGTAGAGACTAATTCAATAGACGCAAACTCATGAATTTTTTAAAACATTGTGAGGGGTCGACGGCTCTGTAAGTCGATATCCGCGGCTCGAATGCCACGGTTTGGTCTTCGCTTTACTTGGAACTACCTCGGCCTCAAAGTACCTTCGATTTTTTATTGTCAATGATGTGTAAGTTCATCGATTGTTATTTTTGCTGCTGCAGCTGACAAATTTTCCAGAGATACTATTTATGACGTTTGGAAATTTTTATTATTTAGTCTATATTTTCTTTATGCTAGTAATGACGATTTCACGTCTATTACGTGTATCAATGTAACAATGTATTTTTCATTAAAATCTGAAGAAAAAAGAAAAGTAGAATGTAAGCGTCTCTCTAATAATTCTTAATAACCGATGACTTTCTAATAACTTCACGGGTGAGATAATTGCGCACAGGTTTGCTAAATAGAGAAGCGCTGTACAATTCTCGATAATATTGATAGGAATGAATTCAGACATCAATCTTCCTTTAAATATTTAGCTTCTCGATCACTGACCCGTCTCAACGAGATCGTCATTGTAAACGCGCCATTCCAATCACGTGGTGTGGCTCCAGCAGCACTGGATGCAAAGCTTATAACAGCAGCAACAGCAGTTCAATGTAGCTGACCGATGCGATACTCGCCTTTACCACCAAACGAGTACGATAACACACTTGCCTTGTTATCGTATCTGCATCGTATTTCCAACCCAGACGATTTCTGATATCAACGCGAGCCTACATCGCAAAATTTTTCCCACTTTCCTTCTTAATTTTATCTTTACCTATATATTGTGAAGTTTGTGTTTACTATACAACTTAAGAAGGTCCTCGCAGTTTTAGAAGATCGAAAACATCTTAAAACATCTTAACGATTTAACCATTAAATTTAAAAAATCTTTTAATTTTTCGGAAATTTTAAGCGCGTTGATTATTTTGTCAAGTTGATACTATTCGCTATGATTGTTAATTAATAAGTCTTCTACGTAAAATTTAAAAAATGGCGAGAAATATTGTGCCTTTGATAAGAAATGTTTTTAGCTGTCTTTTAATACTTCGAGTGAATTGTAAAACTTGTCCACTACACAATGGGTGGATTAGTTCTGGTGGACAATCTTTATCATCGCTACGATCCCCGTACTTGATGCCACCAGATTACTTTCTACTTTTACGTTTATAGAAAATTTCGATATGAAACATTCTTTTATAAAGGAAACACTTTAAAAATCACCCGAGTATGCAAAAAGTCATTCAGAATTTAAAAATATCATTGCGAAAACAACTGACAATTCCATATTAACTAGGACAAAAACTTTCGAAATCATAGAAACGTAGAAAGTAGGAACACAGCGTAAAATCTCATAGCAAAGAAACTCCTCTTTGAAACGCGCATTGACATCCTCGGTTAACATTGTTCGATCGTAAAATCTGTCTCGAAGAATTTTCTTTTGCGTTTCTGCGGTACTCGAGAAGGCGATAGCAGTAGCAGCACCAGCTCGGACAACTGGAATTTTTATCCCGGTAGCACCGTTCTTCAACGAGTTACGTGACGAGGATTCTGGGTTCGACGGCCGACAGGGGATTGCAGAGGTAGGAAGCAAAAGCCGGGGCGAACCCGGACAAAACAAGACACGGGGAACTCGCGACAAGTCAGCGGAATAAAGTTTTCTGAACGGCGGCAATAGTGGCGCCCGGAAACTTACGAAAACTGGAAGTGTCCCTTGGACTCAGGTTACTACGTTTTCTCGACGAGAGCCAACGGCCAGAAGGGGATGAAAGGGGCAAGAGGTGAACGACGATGGAGGCAATACTCTAAAACTCTCAACTAAACTGAAGTCGATGGCCGACGTTCTAGAGATGAGAATTCGCTGTAGAAAGAACGTTAGAGAACGACGATCGACTTGCTAAGTTCAATCTGTAAACAGAATTTTCCATAATGGGAAACTGTTACGTCCTGAGTAATAATTCTCGCTAGTTTCAATGGAAGCGATGGTGGAAACGAGAACAGTAGATATGCAAATTTTTACTGAAAGACACTAGTAAACGGTGTTTTATTATAAACCGCTGTTCAATGCGAAATACCAGTTATAGAAGCGAGATTATAATTATAACGAATATTTATTCTGCAAGAGCACGGTGCACCCTTTGCTTTTTGGATAAAACGAATTTTTTTCGTACATTTTTCAGAAAAATAAGAATATTATGAAAATATTTATTTATTGCGTTTAAGGAAGTAATTATTTCTTTCAAAATCCTGATGTGCTGCAATCTTTTGAAATCCTAACATGCTCCGAACTTTCTATTAATGCTGTACCTCTATTAAATTGTTTAGTTATTCAAAGTGTCTTATTTCCCGAGTTGTTGGAATAAATGAAATTGTACGATATATATATATATTACAATAATGTAAAAATAAAAAATAAACGACAAATGAAATTTGCCAAAAACTTTTATAGATAGAAAGATATCAATATAAACTTTAAGTCCTTCTACCAATCTTGAAAAATTACTAGCTAAATACACGCACACACACATACACACCCACTCAGAACGTTGTGATCAGTGCGTCAACGTTGATATCAAGGTATCGATATGGACACTTCAAGAGAAACACTGATATAATCTATTGTTACAATTTCATGTCTCTCGACGATAGCGAACACTTCGATAACTAAGCCCCACACAATTATATATAGATACAAGAAATATATTCGCCTAGTGGAAGATTAGAGTGAACTAGAAGAAAGAAATACCTGAAACAGATATAAAAAGAGCTTCAGAATGTTGAAGCTTCACTATCGCGTATTACGAGCTCAAAAAGAGTTTGATATATAAATAATAAACAGGAAAACATTTTGATCTATTTAATTTTATATTAAAATAATGTAACCAGCAAGTGCACCGAAAGATTAATGAAAGCCACTCCAAGCCATCAGAAATAATATAACGTTTTTCGAAGAATAATATAAGAATTATACGAAACGTAGGAAATGATATGCTTATGATTCGCTAAAAAATAACGAAAATCTGTGCAAAATGTCAAGAGCTTTACGATATCATATATTAAAAAATTAACCGCTAATCTTGGCTCCGCCGACCTTCTTATTTCATCTTCGACATGGCTGTCATCACTCTTGGCATCCCATTAAACTTTCACGACATAAAAATTAATTGCTGGCAGGGCAGTCGCTGCAGAAGACACTCGTTAGAGGGTCCTGAGATCCCAGTGACGTCAGGCATAGTAACGAGGACATGGGGGCCGACTTTCATGTCCTGTTCTCTACCCTTATAGAAGGTTGGCATGCATGGTGGTAGTCGATTCATCGAGTGGATCCACGACTCCCCGTCCCGTTCGTGCTACTTGGCCGTTCATTGTGATTTACACGATCATTAACGATACCGACCACCAGAGAAAGAGAGATTTACGCCGTTTCGGGGGAAACAGCTGTCTCTCGAGGATTATACCCAGGCCTATCTCGAGGAACAGGGCACATATGAACATTCACCAACTAAATCTTTTACGAGTGGTCTAGCTCGTTATTCCTCCAACCGAAATGATGCTCTCATCATCGACTTTTTATCTAGGCTATCGGGACCGTTTTGTACAGCAATAAACGATTCGTAGCTGGTCCTAGTTTATTTCAACGTAAATCTAGCTTTATGACAATCTTTCGTATACGTCTTATTAATTGAGATATCGTACAAAATGATAATCTGTTAACCAAGTCGTCATATGGCAAGAATCTTTTATGGCCACGGAATTAAAAGTTAATTGAATAACTAGAATTATTGATTTTTATATAAAATGGGTAAATAGGTAATAGGTAAATATATAAAATAGGTAAAATTCATTTGGATTGGTTTGGTCGATCTGGAGTTACTAAAGACCAGAAAACTATACAAGAAATAAGGGATCCTTAATAAAAATATTATGTCCAAGTGATTGGCAACCTGAATGGCGAGTTAACGTGTCCTCTCCGGGTTGGTTGTTAACAGATTAATATTAGAGCAAATCTATAACGATCGACCAATCCATGTTTATAAATATCAAGAAAAGATATACAAGAAATAAACGATTTAACTAAATACTTTCGCTTATTAAAGCAACAGTGAATCTTTTAATTACAGACATCTTTGTACAAGAGCATATAATCTTCTTTCGTAATGTGATACTATTTGTAAATCACACACTGGTTATTCAGATTACCAGCGAAAGGTGTAACGTATCACAGAGGTAATCTCTGGTTTCTCTCTTGCCGGCTCTTCTTGCTCTCGTCCATGGAATGGGCTGATTGACTTTTTAATTGAACCACCGCGTCAGGCAATTACTATGTACTTGTCTTCCTTCTGTTCCTCTTGCATATGATTTATATGCACGACTATCATATCGGTATGTGTCTTTAACTTGTTTTGGTATTCTTTTCAACGATTTACCAGAATCAATTTCTTTATATACGCACAATTGTTAACGATCGCATGTAATACGAATTTTATCCATCTAAAAATATTTCGGAAAAGAATAATTTATTTTAGATCAATTAGGTAAACTCGTAATTAATAATGGAAAAGTACGATTAGATTAATTTACAAGTAATAATGGGAAATAAAATTACGCGAAAGAATTTAGAAAATTGAGAGTAGAAAAAGGGGAATTCTTGAAACTCAGCAAGCGAAAGGTTTTAACAATAATTTGGCGACGAAAAGAACACACAAGGAATCTGATGAATCAGTCAGTCAATGTATCCCTTCCTGGAAGTAGCACGGCGCATCAATCGGTTATTAAGGATGCAAGGCGTGTCCGTAGATCACGATATACTGGCAGGAAGATAATTTATTAGATTATACGCGATATCTTCTCGGTACAGGTATAATAAAATCTATAGAATGCAATTTTATACATGTTTAAGCTATAATTAAGCAATCTTATACACCGGTATTAAAATATTTCGTTTTTAGAAACTCGACCTTTTTGTTTGAACAGCAATGTACTCTTAACATACATACTTTATATGTAATTTTGAAACCGCTTCATTAAATGCTAAATATTTTTGCTCGCGTTGATTTTTAACCGTCAAATAAGAATTTATTATTTATTATTTTATTATAGGACTTCAATTAATGTCTATAAAAGAAACTTTCGAACCTTTTGACAAGAATTTTTCTAGTGGAGTTCTGCTGTGAGAAAGTTGTAAAATCCTTATCTTTTGGCGATTTCTTCATGTATTTCTGGGTTATCTTCATATATGTCGTCATTACGTATAGTTATTATGTATACTTATTATATCAGGTTGTCCCAAAAGTGTCTTTCTTCTACAAACATGCCTTTCGCAACAATACATCTTTGTATGAATATGAAACCTGATCTGTCAAATGTTATGGTTTTTATCTTAATAGAACAAAATGGATCAGACATAATCAGGCATCTATTGTTTTTTTGTAAAGCGAAAGAAACTTTTGGGATAACTTAATAGATATACATAATTCATAAAGCATAATTTATGGATTTGTAACAAGTTAAGACATGTGTCAAGCGATAACCCAATCTTTTGCATTTTTGTGAAGTATTTTATAATTTTTCGTAACTCCTTGAGGGACGAGACACATCCGCTCTATTCAAAATTTTCCACAACTCTGATAGGTATCCAAACACTTACTTATGTACACGTACCCGTATCTTTTATGTACGTAACATTTCCAATAACCAATATGACAAACAAGGATATTTCTACGATTCCATACCAATTTTAATGAGTGCAAGCAAAATTAAGTTTTTAAACTTGTAATGAAGAAGATTACTACAATTACTGTACTATTACTGCATAAAATTTATACACGTAACAGATCTATACATATATAACTTGATCGTGCCTATTATTCTTTAAAAATATTAAATTTAATACCAGCGAAAGAAATTTATACAATAATTTTATTTTCCTGAATTTTAAATTAATCTGCTATTGCATCTGTATAACAAGTTCCCTCGTTGCAAAATAAAATCCTACTACAAAATAAAGGTATATATACTTCACTGATCAAAATCAGACTCTATAAATCTTTCTCACTCAATTCAAGACTAGCATAAATTCTCGATAGAGTAATAAAATCCCGCGAAGGATGGTCTACGGGTATACGAAATCGATATACGATGCAATAAAGAAACAGAAAATATCGGCTCGTAGAACTCGTGCGAAAGTTTTTTGCGCGTGAGATGGACGCGACAGCGGCAGACGAGCTGTTCCACGAGACACGTGGAAAAAAGGGTGTCGCATAATCGATCGCGAGAAGTGCTTTACGTATTTCCCTGTCGTCTATCGGAGAACAATGAGTCCTGCCACGCGAGCGCGTGGGCAGAAAAGGCGAACGAACGGTCCCCATTATTTCGCGAGGGTGGGAACGACGCACGGTCGCCCGTGCGAACCTAAGCGCCCGTATTCTCCCTCCTTCTCTTACATCTTTTATATTTTATACGAACTCGAACACCAGCTTCTCCATATGCTTCTTTGCGGCGAAAATCTTGGATATTTCCCAGGGAGGCGACATTAAAAGTGCAATAGCCCGATCTCAATGCGGCCTCGACGTTCGGTTAACGACCGTCAGAAATGGCCGCATTTTGGCTCGTCTTTGCCGACTCTGGCTAATAACGGGCGAAAAAATGGAAAGATTCGAATGGACGCGGCAATCGTACTCGCGTCATTTGCCCGTGGTTTTCCCGTTTCCGGTTCGTATCGTTCGAGATCCATCAACGTAGATCGCGATTGTTAACCAGAAAACCGTATTGTGAGCTTTGTAAGCTGAGGGCTGGCTGCTCTTCTCCGCGTCTTTTGTGCCCCCGGCGATTCCACCGAATGCATCGATCGTTCTCTCCCTTGCTTTCATACTCCGAGATTTATTTTCCCGTTCGATAACACGCTTTGCGCCACATTACATCGGACGTTTGCTCAAAGTAAATTACGTTTCATTATGTTTGAGGCACTTTCTATACGACAAACGATCCTTGGCCTGTGTGATATTATCATCCTTTAACTCGATTTCTGCTGTCCTTTAGTGGTTTAGTTAGGATCCTTTGAAATGTGCAGCGTATGTAAGCGTGTTTGAGTTTCAGGCTTGATTTATGGAACATTTGGATTATGAATATTTAAATAAACCTTTGAAGTAGGGTAACAACTTTCTATTCGACATTTTTTGCCTAGTATAGAATAGAGACTCAAATTGTCAAGCGAATTACCCGACATTTCAGAAAGTCAAGTTTCAAATACAATATTTAAAATATTCTATATAATGTTAAACATTCTTTTTATTTTGTGGTTAATCACAATATTATTAGGGACAATATTATTATGTGCGGAAAATGAACATTATATCAACTTGTTTCTTGATAAACATTATAGTTATTTCTCATCGCTTGTTCCATTTAAAAAAAAACATAGAATGAATTCAATCTCTAATTCCTATTTTTAATTTACATCATAATAAGCCATAGTCTGTGTAATAACGAAATTTACTCTGTACGAAACATACATGTGCATATTACATGTATACGTTATATATACCAAGACAGCTAACATCGGACAGATTTAACGACACTATCCATAAATATCAACTTCGCTTAGAGAAGGAGTAGAAGCAGAAGTTATAGAGATCTGTAAGCAAGAACCTATGAAAAAGGAAATATAGCGTGAAACGATGAATCCAAGTATAACATACGGGTGAAAGTAAATACACGTAGTATAAGCCAGTCGACCGCCCAAGTGGTTCGTTGGGAAAAATAAGAGTACCACCTTGTACCCGCTAGTTAGTCTTCCTCCCGCGAAAGCGGCACCAGCAGCTGTTGGAAACCGCGCGCGTAATTTCGAAGGATTAGCCGTTACCTTACACCGATTCGACTTGTACGCCCCGTAACGAACACCGAATGTAGAAATACCCTGAGCCAGCGCACTACCTTGCCTCATGCACTGCTACCTGGTAGCACTGGTAGCATTCAGCCGCTAGCACACAGTGGCGGGAGCCCGCTCCCGACGTTTGCCTCGAGGTCGAAGCTCAATCTGACGCGAGAGCCCTGGCGCCGATTGCCACACCGTGAACCATGCGCGAATAACTTAAACACTGTGGACAATCGATTGCTCGCTTGCTCGTTTCTCATCGAATATTGCGTCACCGTTGATGTTAATTGCGAAATCTTCAGATAATAGGCATTATCAAAATATTTGGACGATCTCTTATCCCTTGAGCAGACGTATCTAGGACAAATATGTATGTGGACTTATTAAAATCTTAACGTGGCGATTGGAATGTCAGATTAAGTGTGAATTGCCGAAATACCGTTTCCAGTGATTTCTACATTATTCGAAGCATGTCGTAATCTGTGATTATCTAAGACAGTGGATTTGTCAATTAAGTACATATCGTTGATTTTCTATAAGAGTACTTGCCAAAAATGATAGACCTAAGAATAGTGTTATAAGTAAATCTATTTGAAATACGAGGCTTGAAATAAAAGATTATTAGTAATTCGGTCATTTGACGATAAAAAGATCTGTTTCTTTTATAATCTAGGTAACAGTCCTTGTGTCATGAGAATTTTTAATAAAATATCGTTTATATATATATTGTTTATTATTAGAAAAAGAAACACTCTTTGAACTTCGAAATACTTCTTATATATAATTTTATTAGCAAAATAATTACATATTCGTCTTAAGAAATAATTTACTTTTAATGTTGGTTTTTGTATATACTTCAAAATTGACAACTTTTTGGGAATGTCGTCATGCTGTTGGTAAAACCATAATAAAAATCCGTAAATTTTTAATCGAAGCAATTTTGAGATAATCACTTGATCGAACAATTTTGTTTGAAATTGTATGCAGATTATTGAGTATACATTAAATCTCTAAATTTGTTTGACTAAATCATTGGATGAATAGATGACCTTCTTGCTAGTTATAAGCTCTTTATATTCGCTGATCTCAGCCCAAGGCGTTGCACGTGCTATCGTTTGCGGTATTGAAATGTACAACCTGAACGTATGCGTTTGGCCGTGTCACTCTTTCAAACGCTCCCCCGTGTAGTCTAGAAACGCGTGCTTATGTGCATGAAGGGAGAATGAGTACGCGCGATACGCACGGCGCGGCGCGTTAAGTTACTTTCATACCGTGTTTGTTACGTGGCCGTACTCTTTCAAACAGCGTTACGGAAATTCCTATTAAACAACGATGATATTAGGTCTTTGTTAGAATTCTTGCTCTTGTCAATTTATTTAAAGTAATGTCCAATAGGTAGATATTTGAGAAAAAAATCATCAAATAAAATATAGAATATAACAATTCTTACATTTCCATTCATTTACTCATTCAGTTTCTCTTAAAATGATTTTGCGCATGAAAAAGCTGCCTAATAGAGGATAACTTTACCTTTTCTCAAATGCCAAATTTCTTTTCAACAACTTTCATATCGTTTAATATGAAATAAATTTATTATTATTTTCATTATATGTCTTCATTATTCACGATTACTAATAATGACATTTCCAGATTTTTATGAACGCTGATTCATATTAAATTTCTTCATCTCTAATATAGTTTGATAAAATTTAATATAAAATTTAATGAATATTCATCAAATTCAAACTTCGAAAAAATTAGATTTTATATTCACCAACCTAGTATGTGAATTAAAAAAAACGAAACATTGAAAGAAACTATAGTTACGTATAAATTGAAACCATCTTATCCCCATTTATTAGATAACTCGGATACATGGACAGGTTTTTTGGTAATCGAGTATAAGACGAAATATTTGGAATTCTAGGGTATCGAAGAAGGGATGACAGAAACCAATGGAGCCTGTAATAGCGTGGCAATAGCTTGATCGGATGGCTGCTTCTACACGTTTAATGTCTCCAAGTAGATAACTTAGCTGAAGTTACTTATTCGTACACCTGCTACGAAAAGAGAAATACCACAACCCATAAACGAGAACCTTTACTTAACACATTATCGAACCTCGTAATTGACCAAATTACTGATAAGAAATTGCCGGTCGATTTCTAAGAAAATCAGTCCTGTACTCTCGTGCCTTTCCTAACCGAGTAAGAAGCAGCAAAGTGCTTGACTTCGAGTCGGAGGTTGAAACGACGATAAAGGTAATGGATCTTCTATTAGAGCACCGAATAGGTTTAGAAAATCTTTTACTCGCCACTTTCCATTCTAATCACAGATCGAGAGACACTACTCTTTGGTATTTTTACCTAAATGACACCTAAGTGAATTAGGAACTTATTAAATCGAAAAGATACAGATTTCGAGAGAAAAAGAAAAAAGAAACACTTATGGGCCTTCTCGGGTTTCGATTATTCACATTTTCTTTCTCACCAGGTTATTCGTCACTGAAATTAAACGATCGTCTGATAATGTTTTACTAATTGTGGTAAATTTCTTGCAGTAGTTTTTGCGCTGTTTTTTTTTATACTTACTACGCCGTAACGAACATATAATTTATGACTAAATTAAACAAGTATAACTATAAATACATATTTTTATGAGGTTATACGGGACTAAAGAAATAAAGCGTAAGTAAAATTTTAAGACATAGAAACGAATGCTTTACTTTGGCCATTTTTTTACTTTTATCTCATGTAAATTCCGTATATCTTCATGAAATATAATTTAAGTTTTCATTAAGTGCATAAATATTCGTACCTTGTTTATAAAATTATTAATCGATATTAATATAGACGCAATAGCAATCTGAGTACGAGGTCACTTGGATAATATTATTTTCATATTGCAATTGTTATGTATTTTGCATCGAGATATCGTGGTCCTACTGATTCTGGAAATTTGAAGGAAATGTTGGCACGCTATATGCTCACAATGTTCAAATCTATTTGACGAAGCCTTACCGCTATAGTATTCGATATCAATCCGTGACACGAGGCGGATAATATCGTTACCGCGACCTTGTTTTCCCTGATTGGATTGCCCTCGTACTTGTATCGGTATAGGCTACTATTCGATATACTCTATCGGAAAGAAAGAAAATGCTAAGACCTCCAATTCTATCAATCGTGATTGAGATCTTAGTTTATACTATATTTCAATTGAAACTTTATATCTGTGACTTAATCATACTTTCTAAGAATATTATACTTTTATACTTGCCATTGTGATAATAGATATATAATACTATATAATTACTGGATGTTATAATCTTTTGATAACATACCACAAATACTAACCTTAAACAAATAAAACATATTTTGGAAGAAGTAAAGAAAAAATTCGCTCAAAATTCAATATGCAAATTTGCTTTATATTTACAAACTCAATCGGCAATCGTTATAACTATACTTCCTAATACTACTGTTTCCACTTTTTACCTACTTAGAAAGGTCACAATGTAAATTCTGCGTGCATAACATCAACATCAATGCTATGTGTTATGCAATTGACGAAACTATTCGCAATACTGCAGAACAAGGTTTAAAGCGTTGCACTTCACATATTCTTGCGACGCACGTCAATAATGGATCGAAGTGCATCATCGATCAATACAACCGGATTTACGTCCGCTAAAATCTTTCTTGTGTTCGCTTGTTATTCATCTTAGCACATGTGTCGCCAGGATTTGAAACGTTCGCATGTTTGTAGCGTGAATTGAGCTTCATTACGTTCATCACGTCATATTCGTCGAACATTTTCACTATTCAGATTGGTAGACGAGGAAAATTTCGTAAGAGTTGGATGTTTTGAAATTAATCTAGCATTTCCTTTTACATCGATCGTATTAGATCGAGCGCACGCTTGATTTTAACGCTCGTTTGATTTTAACCGTAAGCGTTTGCTATCCTGTTAGAAATATAATATATCGAAAGAGCCATTAAAAATAACGCAGGGTAATTGGAAGCAAATGTAATTGACCGGTTTGTTATCGTCGACATACACGAGGTGGAGACTGATTACGTTATCAAAACATGTGTTCAATATGTGTAAAAATAACATTTGACCACCTATTGCTAGAGAATATAGTTGGCCAAATATCAGACAGATTTATATTGTACGGTGGTCAATGACCAATTCTCTTCTAATAGTAAAATAGATAACATTAAAAAGAAAGATTAGCAAATTGTCGCAATACCATTTTCTTCTGATTTTCAAATATTTATTTAAGATATTCTTCTGTATTTGTCTCAAATACTTTAAAGAATTAAATAATACATCTTTATCAATATCAAAAGAAATATATATTTAAAAAAAATTACGACAATAATTAAGCAGTATTATCGATTATCACAATTTATAGGATACGTAAATACAAATTAAGTATTCTCATTTTCACGTGTCAACTAAATGATGGATTAGAGAAGTAAATTAATTTATTTCTATAATTGAAGTAATAATTACGATTCTATTAGATACTATGTATGGCGATTAATAAATGTACGTAACTAAGCTATTGTAATTATTTTACAAAACTGTGTCACACAAATGTTTTTGAATTTTTGTTTTATTATTACTGATTTTACAGATAAGTGAAATTGAATTGACCATAAAAAATCGGAATCTCGATAAGGAATTGCACAAAGCTAACTATACATGCTATCTTACCAGACAAAAGAGAACTGTTACAGCAAGCGGGTTTTTGATTTATCATTCCAGAAGAAAGAAGAAGGAAGAAGGTTCAAAACGGTTTGCAGCAATCGAAGATTAGTCGAGATGTCGGAAACGGAGGAAGATAGAGCAAGAAAGAGATAAGAAGGGAGAAATACAGAAGAAAGTAGAACAGTAACGAGCGTGAGAGCCGGATAGTCTATGCGATCGTTGGTTAATCGAACGAGTCTCATTCAGAAAGCATTTTAATTGCGCGTTTCGCTTATCTAAAATATGTTGGCTTATCGTCGACGTATCGTTTGATTTTTCAACTGACAATTCATCGCTTTTGATAACCACCAAAGTAACAGAATTCCATCATCTTCATAGGTTGCATCCGATCGAGGATCTACGGATTGCTACGCTTTTATCCGTCGCGTCGGTCACGTAAAACTAAACTTACGCTTGTTCTTAGAAGACTTGTACGATATCTTGGAGAATGGGAGATTAGAACACGTGACAGATCGATGGCTTCAAAATAAATATCTTATTTAAGTGGCATTGTATCAAAGATTTGAAAATTTCTAGATACGTGTGAATACCATCTGCCGAAAAATAAATGAATGAGTATTATAATAAACAATTTTTTTTTATTTGAATATTCTTTAAGAATCGATATTTAGGTAGGATTCTTTCATAGAGTAAATATCGGAATTATAAACAATTCACTTATTTAGAAAAGTGTAATATTATGCATCGAGAATATGGTTATCTAAGAAAATTATGATATTACAAGAAAATATCTGTTTTCATTCCTTTTCGGATAAAATCAGGATTATTAATAACTTTTAAGTAATAACGAAATTTCACAACTAATGTATTTTGGATCTAACTGGAAGATATAAACGCGTCATAAAATCTCCTATAATTTAACTTCAACCCCAACTTTCAATTAGTTAAGTTAAAAGTATTTTTAGTTTGACTAAAGTCAGACGAAATTCCAATAACGAAACATTTAACAGATTTCGATCACTAACACCATACTCATAGATTGTTCAAGAAGTACGAACAATGCATCAGCTATGAAACGCAGTGCAATCTTTATAAGAGCTCACATCGAACACGACATAAAGTCTCGTTTTATATAACTTCACTTTCTCAATGCGTGTCGTAGAACGGGAAATATTAGTTCCACGTTACACGTCTATTTGCATGGTTTGTAGACTGTATCACTAGTTCCTAACACTTCACCCCCTGCCAGCTAAAGTACCGTTATCCAAGCATACACAGCTCGACCAAGTTCCCTCTGGCGTTAAACGCGTTCCTCGCGCAAACCTCTAAAGATGTTCGCTTTCGAACGAGCAAAAAAATGGTTCCATTCATCGTCGCGTAACCATGAAGATAAGAAGATAAAGGAGATAGAATTTAACGAAATACGCGATAGAGCATATTTCAAGATACATGCCGTACGTGCTTGCTAAAACACTTACATTTGGTTCCGCGTTAGACGATGTAGATTGACGAGATCGTAAAGAGAGCGCGTAATCCGAAGCGGACGTCATCCCAGTATTCGTATACGAAAACCTTTGTCAGCCCGGAGTCAGGATCATTCACCACCGGTCGTCGCGTGCGCACTCGCGACCACTACCACCAACAGCAACACAACTATCGCACCACGGCTACCACCGACTATACAGAATGGGGTGATCGACAATGGATATCGAAACAAACAACTAAAACGCGCACGTGTAAATCACGAGCCACAGGAACGAACATTCAAGTATCCGAATATCGTGGCGGACATGCCGAGATCGTTCTTTTACCCGATCGCTTTCGAACCATTTTTAACCCGATCGCACGCTAAACAATTCAGATGGAAGAAAAATCGGATCCTCGAACGATCCAGCGGGATCGCTTCGAGGTAAAATCAAAACGTCTTCACTCGAATTTCAATCGCCGCTATTTTTTTCTTTCTTTTATTTCAACTTGTTCAAAATTAAGGAAATCGGATCACTCACGTGCTTAAAGTGAGACGCATCCAGGCGCGTTGCGTCAGCAGCGTCGACGCATCGCGTCGGGCTGGCCTTCTGGAGCTACTTTCAAAATCCTTGCATTCAGCGACTTCTTATTATGCGATTTTCTTCTCTTGACGATACTTTTCACGGTTACTTCTCCCGTCGACTTCACTGATCGAATCTCTCTTACACTATCGCGCGAACACCGCAACAATGTTACTCTCTCGCCTCGTTCGATGATCGGTCAATGTACCAGGCGTATCCGTCATTAAGTCGAACCAGATCGCGAACTAACAGATTCACACATTACACTTTTAAACAGGCGAACTGAATAAAACGCTGGTAAAACTTGAATAATTCGCGGAAGAAGCCGAGTGAAAACCGTTCGTGCACCTTCGATTACTTCGCGCACTGCTACATGTAAACACTGCGCCGTGGTGGCGTTCGATTCCCTCGCAGCCACCACCGATCGAGCAAACGAACATGTAACAAACCAAACTCCTCAATCGCATCGGACACTTCAGCAAGATCGTGTTCACGATCGTTCAACCCCTGAAACCTTTGATCCTTAAACTCGCACTTTCTCACCGTGTTTGTTACAAGATCGAATTGGAAACGGCGAAAACGGTAAGAACCCCAGCGCGGCGCAGGTAGCAGGAAACCACTGGGCGCACTTGGATTTGTGCCAACATCGTCGTGACTGAGCAGTCGGTGCGTTACTGGGGATCGTTGGCGCTCACCCAAAGTGGCGTGTTACGATGCGACGAGGGTGGACGGTAAAAAGCTCCGAGGAAAGAGAGAGAGAGAGAGGGAGAACTCCTTTCGGAGTGAGGTGTTCTCGGGTATATGGTCAACCTGCGTCTCTCCTCAAACTTCTTCCTGCTTTTCTCGTGTATGCGATAAAAAACAAAGAACGAAAAGAAGAGGCGGCAAAGACAGGTCGATGATCGGTTGCGTTCTTTAGCTGGAATTTTGTTGGCAATACGTTCGATGTTAGATCGTTGACGATCAACACGTAGGAGCACGACGGCGCGTTGTCACTGCACGAGCACAACTACGACGTAGCGGCGACGGTGGCAGCGCAACAACACGACCGTAGAACGCGTAGCACGACGATATACAACTTGTGAGAGTCCCGGAGGCTCGGAGGCGCGCGAGTCAGCCCCACTAGTGTTCGCTCTTCGCTTACCTGGCCGCTGCCCTGCTGCCGTTGCTTGCCTAGTCCGTACCCCCACCCCTCTCGTGCTACCCCTCCACTCGTTGCGTACACGAGGCTGCCCCTCCATCGCTCTTACTTTACCCCCCTCTCTCTCTCTCTCGCTGTGTTACTACCCCCTCCCAACAATCTTTCTCTCTCTCTTTTTCTTTCTTCTTAACTCTCTTTCCCTTCTTTTCACCTCCTACCCCTTTTTCACTCCCTCTTAGTCTTCACATCTTTCCTAGCTGCCCATAGACCCTATGGGTTACGGGTATCCTTGCAACCCTATCGATATTGTTCTATTCTGCAAGGTAGAAAGGTAAATACGTTAAAAAAGCTGTTGGCGTTACTTTAGGATCAAAGTCGGTTTGAACCCTCCGGAAGTTGAGTAAACAAAAAGAAGTAAGGAGTAGCACTTTTCTTTTTTGGGGGATCGATCGTTGTTGAATGATTTCGATTTAAGTCCACGTCGTGGACAATGCAGGAGGCATGTCGTTCGCAGTTCTTTTATTTACCTTGTATTCTCGTCGGAAACAATAATCGATATCCTTTTATCGATAAATGTACATTGGCTTCAATACATCGAGTAAAAGCAACACATCGAACATATCCATTGTTCGTGTAATAGTCTTTCTTCGTAATTAGGTTTGTAATATTGTTCTCCTTTCATTTGCTTTGCTCAATTGCAAAAATTTCGGCATGATTAATCAATTTCACAGCTTTATCGACACATTTATTTCGTGTCGGTTTTTCCTTATTCGATTCCAATTTGGATGTAAATATTTACGTATTATACGGCATAATGCGTGACAATTTACGCGACAATTTACGTGACAATTTAAAAATTCCAACATTCAACTCGTTTATTCGGATCAAACATACAAATCAATCGACAGATCAATGTATCGTACGTGAGAATTCACATCAGTGGCATAAACAACGTAACAACATTAACGTGCATCCTATCGATTGGATTCTTTCATATTCCGTCGTTACTTATTATTTTTATTTCGCAGCGAAGATGACGGCCACACGATATAAATTACGGCACGCACCTATACACCGTCTTCTTCTTTGTGTTGAATCAACCATACCGAGGATGACGCGCGGCTCTTACGCAATGTCCAGCCAGTTCGAAGTTTGTTTTCTCGAGAGAGTCAACGGCACAGTTCTTTTAATATACTTCGATAAATGTTAAAGTTACAGTATTCTCACGATGAACGTCCGACTGGTTCGAAGAGCGTCGAAGAAGAACAAAGGTGATCGCGAAGGAAAGAAAGTCGGATTGGTTGGAGAGCTGGTTCATCTCGCCCGGCCGAAGATGAGGTACTGGCTTGCAAACCGTACCGACTCACGTCTCGTCGAACGCATGCTCAACAACGAGATAATTAATTATCAATTGACCAGTGATTATCAGCAACACGCGTGTGATCGCCAGAATGTCAGACAGAAAGTTGGCGGATCACGCTCGTTTCGTGGAGTCGTTCGCTGCGTCGCTAGTGATGGAGAATTACATTGTGCGAGCGAACATTTCGCGTATGCCAGATACATAAGTACTGAGTACATCTCATAACTATAAAACCAATCTAAAATTTTTATTTCTTACGTAAACTTACGAAGCTATTCGAATATTCCTAGACATACGCTGCGAATATATTATGTGCGTTATATGAAACATTTTGAAAATTCATTAGCGCTGTTATGATAGCAGAATGTCATGATCGTATTAGCGAAGCTTGATAAAAATCGAAGATAGCTTCAATATTCAGTAGGAGTATTTTTAATAGTTATTGTATGATTTAAATGGTTATTCATTGTATGTATCGATGTTCTTCCGTTTTTCTTTTCTCGTTTTCAGTGAACGTGATCTATCCTTTTTGTAGAAGAAAAGGGAAAATTCTTTCTAAATACGATGTCAAACATGGTGTACTTCGTTCTTTTGTTATCGAGTTAACATCTAAAAATGTATAACACGAGATATAAAGATTGAAAGCTTTTGAGTGGTTTCATATATTTACAGTCATGAGACACAGTGTATTATGCGAAGTCTAGATTCATCGCATTCCGATGCAAAGACTCTTTCCATTTTCCTAGTTTTCATATGTGTGCGTTGGCAGTTATACTTTGCTTATGCGTAAGAAATGCGATAGTCTGTGATCCAGATAGTAGTGAGACACGATCTAACATAAGAATTCAGCTTTGTATGTTTAAGCAAATTTAATAAATCTACGTCTTCTGTTGTAAATATAGCTTTGATGACACTATTCGTATTTTAAGTTACATTCCACAGAGTAGATGAGTTAATTCGTCATTTGGAAAAGAATTAAATTGCTAATAATTTCTAATAGTATCCCCAACTTTTTAAGAGACGGAAGATAATTGTGATCCGAGAAGGACAATATTTGCCCGGAGGGTCGTTAATTAATTTCTGTCGATACCCCGAACTGTTTGAAAAGAGATTGTCACTCGAAATTCATGGAAGACAGCCGAGCCAAGGTTTCTCTAGGTCTTATTAGAGTTCCGACTCGTTGTCGCCAAATCGTATTCTGAATGGTCTAATTTTCCGTTCACGGAAAAAGGACTGTTGTGTGAGAGAGTTTGGCACCTCGCAGGGCCGTACCATATTGACACAGTTCTACCGACATTTGCCCGTTTCTGTCTATGTAAATCTTGCGTGAAATCTCGATCTCTTCTCCTAGCGACGAAAAAAAGCGGTTATGTAAACCTAAACAGTTTATCGATAGTACTAAGTAAAAAGCTAAATGGAATGTTTGTTATTTTCAAATAACTTTGGCAAACGTTGGCGAGTATGTAATAGTACGTTCCTGAAGATCGGTACGTTTGATCCTGGAGAGACACGATTCTTTATCTTGACTATCTGGCCCACTGTTGTTATGCTACACGTTACACCGTTTTCGAGTTGCCCCGGAAGGAACGAAACAAGCAGTTAGCTTACTGCTAAAGATGAGAAGTCGGCTCCAAGAAAAAAATGGTCAGAAGCCGACGCTTACCCGGGAATAAGGAAAAATTTGGGTGCACATTTAATTATTGAAGGTGACAAATGCCGGTGCCAAGTGCAGGTCAAATTTACGAAAGTACCTGACTAAAATACCTGAGTCCTGCAACGGTTTAAGTCAACGTACAATGCAACAGGACCTCTGTCTCGCTTATCAGGTGGAACCAAGACGCCTACCGGGTCGTGAAATTCCGATTCCATTTACGTTCTACAAAGAAATACCCTTCTCACTACACGAAGTTTCCATCGAACGACCAAACTGCAAGATTTCACACTAGCACAAATTCATTTTTCGGTTTCTTTTTTTGTCGACAACTTTTTCTTTCTACAACTGAAGCACGACCCTTTTTTTGTGGATCTCAGGCCTTTACTGCAACTATTATATTTCAATCACTACATTTTAATAAAATACATTTAAAATATACGATTATGTTCATCGATTTATATAAATGAACCTTTATCCTGAAATTTTCGTTAAGATAGTATAAAAGTAGTTGATAAAGTGTAGAATTTTTCAATTGTTTTCATGTATTCATTTGTATCAATTGTTATCATTTACTCATATAGCCGAAGATAAAACGATTGAAAATTAACACCGTATCAATAAAATCATAGTTTTATAAACAGAAATGTTAAACCTTAGAATTACCAATAACTATAGTATTGAATTAAAATGATTTATGTATACTGAAAAAAAATGTTCTGAATGTCAAACAATAAAAACAAATGAGATTATATGCACGTTTCTCAGCTAAAAAAAGAAAAATCACGAGTGCAAATGTATATCAATTATAATTCGCCAAGATTCTTGTTGACACGTGACATTACATAAGTTATGTGCATAAGCTACGTCCTTCAACATTGAGTATTCGAATCACGAAGGAGGGTAATGATCACTTTTTATTCTTTGATAAACGTTTACGCTAAAATTTGAAATATCACGAACTGATATTGATTAAATCTATCTTCTTTCTACGATTTATTGCTGATTATCAAGGAAACCAAATTTCTCGAAAAACACAGCCTATAACATTAATGTTTCATACACAGCACATGTATTTTCCTATACATTTGCCAATGAGTAAACACGAATTTAAATTGAAAAAAGGCTAACAATAAAATGTATTATTCATACTAATTGTACGCTGAATATGTAACTAATTGTTAACGTGTTTTTCTTGTATTCTTAATTTTCCACTTAATATATTTGTTTTCCTATCAATATCATTAAATAACTAAATATTCTGTCTTGAAGGTTAAAATACTTTTCTAAAGTAAAAAGACACCTGGACGAATAAGAGACTTAATCAGATAAGTTAGTTTATCTTTATGAGATTTGGCAGATTAAAAACTATTCACTATGGAACTTCTAAGAATTATATAATTACGATTAATATAAGAATATTCTATTGAATAATATTATACTATATAGTTATTATCACAGTTATTATAGTATAATTTAATATTGGATTCTTTTATTCATAAGTCAATTTTAATATTAATTTTTTGGAATTTACTGAAAGACTATCAACTTAATCTAATACAGAGTTGCTATCATTTGGAACGTCCTGATTATATTGATTGTTTTAATCACGAAAATTTCAATTACTATGATAATGTGATTTAAAAAATCCGTGTACTTCAGATACGTTAGTCTGCTAGATACAATTCAACTAATTTCGTTATTTACGAAATTCTTTTCTCTTCCAAAGGAAGAGTGTTCATGATATTACGTATATTATTCGGCAACTTTATTCTCGATTAATAAAACATTCTGTATATCAATTTAATTAAATTATACAATATGTATGATATGTAACATTATTCATAACGAAAATAAGTAGATATATACAATCATGTTTCTATCTCAATAAATGTTAATTTCTTAACAGCACTGGTATATAGGGTGTGCCCAAAATCGTGATACAAGCTGAAAGGGGAGGATTTTCTAGGAAAAAGCAAATGGAAAATGTAGAGTGACAATTTGTGAAACAAGTTTTCGGTTGCGAGGAAATCTACGATAAAATTTCGTCAAGTACACATGCATTTAAGAGATAACGAGAATCGGTTAAATAGGTTTCTACGCATTTAGGCACTCTGTTCGGTGATACAAGCCGAATGGAGCTGATTCTCCGTGCAAAGTAAGTGGAAAACGTAGACTGACAATTGTCAATACAAGACTTCATTTCCGAGAACATCAACTTTGAAGTTCCGTCTAGTTGACTTTCGTTACTTTTCAAGTGCACGGGTATTAAATTTCCGGCTTCCTTTGTACAGAAAATCATCTCCATTCGGTTTGTATCACTAAATAGAGTACCTGAGTGCGCAGAAACTCCTTCAACCGACTCTCATTATCTCTTAAGTGCACGCGTACTTGACGAAACTTCATCGTTGATTTTTCTTGATAACGAAGCGTCGTTTCAAAAATTTTCACTTCACATTTCCGATTTGCTTTTGCATAACAAGTCACCTCTGGTCGACATAGCATTTTCGATGCACCCTGTATTTTTAGTAAATGCAGAAAGAAAATATATGATTGTGAGACTCGTCGTTCTAACGAGTTTCATAGTTCCAGTGTTTAATCATAAGACACATAAATTATCAGACATTAATATAAAATGGCCTTACCATTTAATATAAAACTAATATTTTTGTATATTTCTGGATCTTAAAAGTTTCAAGTTTACATTTTTAACTTGATAATTTATACATTTCAAGTGATGTACGTAGTTTCAATGATAACGATTAAAACCAGATGACAGCAATGATAGAAATGGAATACAAATATAGGCAGAAAATTGATTGAAGAAAAAGATCATAAGGTAACTCAAGTGACCGTAAAGAATACAGTACATTGTATATCACAAGTACATAAGTCACAAGGAGTTTCTTTCAACTCGTGTAGCTTACAGGCCGGTACCGAGCCCTGTGGCGTAGCAGCATAGTCTGAGTAAACCGCATTTAATCAGTTTGCGGTCGCGGCCCGCTCTCTTATATCCTTTTAATACGTTTTCTCCTTTCTTCTCTTTCTTTACTCTCGCGCGACACCACGTAATTCAACTCCCGCGCATATGTAAGCCAGCTACGCAATATCTACGCGCTGTACGTTCCTTCCTTTCTCCGGATAAATGACCAGAATAGCCTAAACACGAATCTTTTACAGTAGTTCTGGTTACTCTTTGATCATAGCAGAAAAAGAAAAATAAACGGTTTACGTACGATAATTTTTCTAGCTAATTCTTATAAACATTTTAATACTCATGAGCATTATTATTGGGACACTTCGTGAAATTTATTGTTTTTTTTTACTTCGAGAAGGTACGTGCATTAAGTAACTTATATATATTTCTGCAAACTACAATATCTGTTTTAATATATTAGAAAACAATCAACTATATATGTAATAATAAAATATCCCGTATATTATCGTGCATGGATATTAATACCAGTCACTGTATATGTATAACACCAGGTTTCAAATCAAATGTTGTATATATCATTAATTATACACGTTTAGATAATATAAGATGCAATTTCCCCTAACAGCTAGGTGAATAGTTTTAGTACGAGATAATGATCGGAATTCAAGATGGAATTACTTTATAATAGCTATCATTTAAGATCGAATCTTAAAGACATCGCTTTTTTAAATTCTATCCTTTGCCTACAATAAAAAAGACATCCGCTTTATATATAGGTCTTTGTGACTTGTATTAATTAATTCGATATATGTAATACGATCACTCAATTAACTTATCACAAGACTCGATAAGTTTCAAATGAAACGGGAAGTGGTGGCGTATCCAATATTTTTAATCGACTATATAAATTAACGTGATAACGATCTGCGTTATTGGTTGAAAACAGTATTGAACTTTGTATTCGTTTGTATTCGTTTAAATTCGTTTTCGTAGAATTCGGGAGTAAGAAGGTCCTGCGGCAATTTTTAAGAGGTTTTACGCCTGTTTCGGAGGCCGACCGGCAATTTGGTGGAATTAAATAATAGTCCGTCCCATTAACGTAACGATGCGGCTGAGGATGTCCCGCAGGATCCACGAGAGGATTTTGAAAGTGGATGGAGGCATACCAGGTACGTTCACGTTTTATTTCATCGTAACGTGCCACGAGGTATACGTATACCTTCATCTCAGAAGTCAGGACCCTCCAAGGATTCATCCTCGATCCTGTGTGGTCTTCCACGGCTCCTCGAATTATTACCAACGATTTCGGACATTCCTGCGTCAATCTTAAAATTTGTCAAGAATCTCAAACCCGCGATCACACGTTCCTGGTGATGTATTCCGAACGAATACGCGGCTGGGTGATCTATCTAATTCACTGGTAAAACCGATTCTGCGTCAAAACGTGGTATATGTATGTATATATGTATGTAGTCTTGATATCGCATGGGAAAGATATGATATTACGTGTTATTTATATTTTTTAAACGTTGTGTATATACTTAATCCGAAAGTTAAATAAGAAAACAGTTTTGATATGGAATTGATGAGCAGTGTATTGAATTTTAAAATTGCTCTTCTATAAAAAAATATAATTGACGCATTTTCACTTATAATCTTCGTTTATAAATTTTACAATTGCAGTTTTGTCATTCGAGAATATTATCCTGTCTTTGCAGTTTATATTCCAATTTATCCGAACGTAAGTAAGGTGAGAAATTTCTGTGTACTAGAAATTGCACTGAAATACGTTCACGGTCGTTAAATTAACTGTAGAAGTGGCAACAAATCCTTCAAAGTCGACTTAGCATCCATCCAAGAAACATCGGATCCAATAAAAGTTAACGATTAGTTTCATGCCAGCGATGAGAAAATGAAGACGTAGATGTAGGCATAAAAGGACAGTGAAGCTGATAATCAACGCCCGGCTCGATCCTTGGTAATACCTTTTAGGATGCTGCGCGTGAAACTCGAGCTCCTATAGGCGCAAGAATGTGCATCGAATGTTGCAAGTTGTCACGTTATGGTGCCTCTCACGGTAAATTTACAGATGGATTGGTAGTGATTTTTCTGGGACCTGAAAGAGACGTATTTGCCAGTGACGATATCTTTAGGTGATACACACAACGGACGGAATGCCGCGAGACCCACCGCAGCTTTGTGACACCACAACTTTCTGCTGCAATAACATTCGCGCCTTTACAACAACAGCTTGTCCTCTGAGACGAGAGATCCACTCTGCAACAATAATACTGCATGTGTGGCCTTCCCAGTGGTGCTCAAATTTTTCGCATCGTTCATCATCGACTACGCAAATCCAATTGTACGCAAATTGCGTACCTACGATTATTCCTATACACTTCGATCAATTATTTTCGTCAATTTAAACGTAGAATTTTTGACCACGCTAGTGTTAAACATCTTACTTCTAAATAGATGAACATCGTGTGCCATCGAGATATGAATTTATCATCTTCTTTTAAATTAGCCTAAATATAGGAAGCTTCATTCTAAATTCTAGACTAAGAAATGGTAAAAGACAAATTTCGAAATTTCTCTTCTTTTCAAAAACATGATATTTTACAACAAAATCTACAGTGCTGACAGTATTTCTAGTCTTCTTCGTGCATCGAGATATTCTATAAATTTATATATATATGGGAATATATAAATTTAAATATAGCATTTATTAATAATATTACCATTAATTTTAGGAGACTTATTTACCAATTATAGATATATACATAAAGATACTCTTCTGTTTTAATTCCGTATCGATCGAAGATTTTAGATAATAATATAATTAACACGAAAATTCACTTATCTAATCGTAAAAACGTATCGAATTATGTGTAATAATATTTTGGATCAAATTCGAACTTTTCATCGAACGTAAAATTGAATGAAGAAGTACCTCTATAAGATTTTAAAGAAGCCATAACCGATAGGAATGCAAGATGAAACGCGAGTCGGGAAGTGAAACGATGCAGGAACGTCGTCAAGGAAACGTTCTAAACTACGAAGGTAATATTTGCAAACAGGTAATAGACGCCTTAGGACGGCGCCTCGATAAGTGGCGGACTGTTCTCTTGTTGTTCAAACCGACGCGTATGTGTGAATGAATTTTCTGTTCGCAGAAAGCGCGGAGAGTTTCACAAGATTTCCATTCAAGGAGCCCTCTTTCGTTGCTCTTGCCAACTTCTTCGCTGTCAATCACTGAACCGTGGATTGAAAAGTACACGGAAATAACACAGGACAATTTAAAGTCTGCCAAGGATCAGATACATGTGTAGTATCTCGTGGTGCAAGTATAAATACGGAAACGATAAGAAATTATTTTGTTGCGAACAATTTGTTACTTATTACGATATTTTTACGATAGTTTAAATAATATATAAAATGTATAAAATGTGTAAAATATAAAACGATTCGTTTATATCTCGATTTTGAATGAAGAGTAAAAGTACTCTAAAATAATATTAGTGTGATATGTCGCTCATGAATTGTAACGTTTAGACTATAACATATATGAACACTTTATTTTAATATTTTTCCAGTTGACCGCTATTAATTTAAAAAATTCGTAATTAATTAGATTATGAGTAATATGTAAATAATATTTTTCACAGTTCACGTCTACTTCCACATAATTCATCACTGCATTTAGAATCAACTAATTCTAATAATTTGTAACGTGTGTTTAAATTCACGTTAATGGTTTAGGCATTAAATCCATTTCATCGCTTTCCTTCCTTGAAGCAACGAGAGTACATAATAAGTGATATCAGAGTCACATTGAAGCGCGCTTTAAATCGCAATGTCGCTAAATGCATACGTACTTACACACGCGTGATTTTACTCACATGCATGACTATGTGCGAGAGCGGCAATCGCACATATAATAGAAACACCGCCGCTGATTGGAAAATAAATTCGAGACATCGGCGTGCCTTCGATAAGATTGCAGGTCCGCTGTCGTTACTCTCTCGTTATCGCGACTTATTTATTGTCTGCAGATACACCTATACCGGTACCAAACCGCGATAGGATGAGCGCGTGCTCCGTTTCCAACGAAGATACCGCTAACAGTAATTCCCATAACCATTCTGTGATCATACTTTCTTCTTTTGATTTCCACTTTCCTGTTTCTTTGTATCGTGGTTTACTCTGTTCTGTTCATGGTGAAGTCGTATCGACGCTCTGTGAATTCGATTCTTAGAAGTGGAATCCGTTCGAGAAATCTGACTATACCAGTATGCACTCCTCGAGTTTTTGTATTTTAATCTCATCGTTGTTTCAACGAACCAAAGAACTTTCAGTTTCCAGTTCTTTTGGAACAAGGCAGAGAGAAAATTCTACCGCATTATATGCATTAGATGTCAACGATGAATTTCTCAACAAGAATCTAACCACTACAAAAGTCAGTCGAAAACAATAGATTAGAGATGTAGCGACGAAGGTTTTGGCCGACTAGCCGACTAATCGATTAATCGGCTCTTAAGAAGCCGACTTAGTCGGTTGACTAGTTTGGTAATTTTGGTCATTGTCAAGCACTTGTGCAAAACGCGTTAAATTTATGCTTATTTAATATTGCGAAAGCAACGAAGATTGTTTAATATTGTTTGTTATGTTTATTTTATTACGTCCTGTTTCTTAGTTTTACAGAGATTTTTGTTATGGTAAAATTGAGAAACAGTGACCAAAGCTCCTAATTAATTGGTACTGATTTGGTTTATTTCAATAAATACTAGTTATTATTTCTAACTTTTTATGCAATAATTGTATTACATATAAATATGTACCTATAAGTAAATATACCGCATATTAGAAAATATTAAAATTATACTAACGACGGTAAAGATAGAACATCGTAATTTTATTTCTGTGCCCTATCTAGTTATCAGCAACACAGCTGATCAATCGGCTTTTTGTACCGACTACTCGCCGACTAGTCGTCGGCTACAATAGGAGCCGGATAGTCAACTTAACTGACCAATCGTCGACTACAAAAGTGGCCGGATAGTCGGCTTAATCAACTAGTCAGCCGCTACAGTCGACACATCCACATGATAGATAATATCGAACAGATTTAAAATTGACCACACTATATCTACACGTGTGTCCCTAATTTCAAAACTTGATCCACCAACGTATAATATTTGCTATTGTCCAATTATTATTTAAAAAGAAACCTTTTTATAAAGAACGCAGTAGGGTTTAGTATTTCAATATATGCTATAGCATGAAAGCGATGACCGATTATTGACAATTTACACGTATATTTGTGAACGCGTGAGTTAAACGTGCGAATGAAAATTGCAGACTGATAATAAAAGTAAAACAATCGCGTGTCGATAATTCATTCGAGCGGATGAACAGATAATAAATTTTTACTTAATGCGTAAACACATAACGAAGTTCACTAAGTATGAACATTGTCGCAAAGGAAAGGAAACAATAAACGATCATGGCAGCAAAGTGAGATTAAACAAATAAGAATGATGAATAACAACGAATGTCTCTAAGGAACGAAGTACCAAGTGAACAATGTTCACTTATCGAAGATAATGCAATAACACTAATTCGTTTGCGGGAAATACGTACTCACTTTACCAGGAACGAACGTGTTTAACAATGAGTTAGGGAATTTCTCATTGTTATCTGCCAAAGAAGACTCCAAGCTTATTGCGCGAAGAATGTAATTTATTCGTTACGGTAGTCCGCGTAATTCTCATGTGCCGTAAATATTAGATTTTTAAGAAAATGTAATTTTAACGATGTTGCTGACAATCATCTAATCTGGAGTATATACTATAATACTCACTGCACACGTACGTTATTGTCAAATACAATTTTGGTTTGTAAAATTATAGTATTTTTTATACCACTTACATTTAAATTTTCTTTTGTCCGCTACCATATGTATATTATCTTACAAATCTATGGATCCAGTTGTCGTCCGTCGTCATCGACGCTTCAGAAACAAAAGATGTCGATTCACGTCCTCCATCCGTAACGTGTTAATTTTCAAATAAAAAAGGAAAAGAAGAGAAGAGGAGAGGAGTAGGAAAACACAAACTAAGGAGATGCGTTGACGAAGAACAGAGGTGGTTGAACCACGTGGTCCGGTGAACGAAGGTTACAAAGTCCACGTGTCGACGTGCTGTAACCCACGTGTCAATGGGACAGGGACGCGCGAATACGTGCGCGGCTAATCGAAAGACTTTACGCGGCCCTTTACGCAAGCGCCAAGTACTAACCCGTCTGACGCAAGTAATACTGGCGCAAAGCCGTCTTATCAAGATGTCTCGCATAAGCTGTAGCTAAGAATCATTTAATTGGGGATCAGCCTGATCTTACTGTCCATAAAACCGAACGGTCCAGAATGATACGTAAGTGGAAGAAGCTGTCGGTCGACTTCCGACTTCCGCACGGACGGACGCTCACTTCGCATTTCTCTAATGGAACGGGTATATGGCGAATCGCGAAGAGAATGAACAAACGTGAAAATTTGATGGTTAGTATCTTATAAGGCTTGTAAGGCTTATAGCATAAATACAATTGTGTAAGATGAAAAATTGGAATTATAGTGAGTTAACATTAAGATTATGATTAAGTTTAACGTAAAGATTTATGGCATTTATGGCATTTTTTATGGAAATGTATAACTCTATTAATATAATCGAAGAATCTATCTATCTATAATCTATAATCGAATCTATAATTAAATATAAAAATAATATAATCTGTAATCGAATCGAAATGAAGAATTACTTCACACCCTACATATAAAAATATATCACATAAAATGTTACCAATATCAAGATAATTATCTGTAAATATCGCTTGAAGATATTTTAGCTGTCTTCCATAGATTTCCTGTTCATGGCGCCAACGTATCAGGAAAATGCGACATTTTTTAAAGAAAGTTGCAAGGAATTCTCAGAAGAATCACCAATGGAAATGAAGGCCAGATTAGAAAGTGATCTACAAGATTAACTTGATTATCAATAATTATCTCTAGCCGATTGTCGAATTCTGATAAAAGTTTCGCAACTGTTTTCCTTTTCGTAGAAGAAAAAAGGGTTCTATTCCTGCTTCTTTAGAATAATAATATCCCAAGGTCCGGCGTTCTACAGTGGCGCCGTAGTATTTAGCGCTGACAATAAGATATCCGTGTGATATCCCGGTATCGACAACGTCGCAGTAGTTTCGCTTATTGTTAATCAACTGTAAGTACTTTCTTAAGAAAATTCGAGAAAAATGTTATGTTTGTAGTCGTTATACGTGATTATGAACGCGATATAGATCATGAATGAACTGCAATCGTTGGGTTATATGATTCATTTATAGCACATATCGGAACTATCTTTAACAGTATATTTTATGATAAATTGCACTTTACGTTTTATTTTTGTTCTTTGATAAAATTAAGCTTTTTTCCCTACTCTTAAATTAGCTCCCATAACATCTTTCCCTCATTATATTTTCAGTCGAAGTTATACGGATAATTTATTTCACGTACACAAAGTAATTTTGTGCCTGTGTGTTTTATACGATTATATAATTTATTTATTAAATTTAATAACTTGCATAATTTAATTTTGTTTTATAATTATTTTATTCCGCTATTTACAGATAAATGTACTTATCGAGAGATTGAATTATTTTTATCGTATCGTACTTCGGCAATTCAAGTGATTACTCCAAACGCTATCCTACAGTTTCGTACTGCTGATAGATTAACGCAATGCTCGGATAATATCGGCCATGGTTAAGATTAACAGCCTTATCACCGATGTTATTCCGAATTAATCCACGATACAGAATTATGTGGATGTTTTTTTCCACAATACATATTATCTTTATGCAGAAATATTGCGAATATCGTTACTATTCGTATCTAAAAAAGTTTCTTAGTATATTAAATGTTACAATACATTCATAATAGATTTTCAATAGAAATGTTTAAAACAGATAGAAATATTTTGATCTCCAATTTAAATTCTACTTATATTTTCATGAACAGATAAGAGGTTATTTTATCATTGGACATTTAGGACTCTAAGAACAAATACCAATACAGTTTCAGCTGTTGTATCTCATTTCGTTCACTTGCCATTAAATACTAATTAGAAAAATAGATTATAAACAGAAAATGATATCCCTCGTTGAAGATATATAATGAAAAAACTCGTGAAATGACTTTGCAGGTCAATAAAAGATTTCATCACGGAATATATTTCACAGGAAATAGCAACAGGAAACTCTTACACATGGTATTTCCTTTGTTGGGTAAAACTCTATCAGATAGCTTTTAAGAAGTTAATACGAGTTAAGCACAAAAGTATTTATTGTAAGAGAAGTTAATACCGATCAACACAAAAGTATTTATTGTAGGAAAAACTCGGTCGAAATTGTGTGGTTGTGTGTGTTTTGGGTAAAACTGGGACATAGGTACGTCTATTTTTAAAACGATTTAAAATTTCCCAGCCGTTGTTATTTGTATTAGTTGCTCAAGAAAAATCGATACACGCGCGCTTTCTACTGTTATGATATATTTTGTATTTTTAACTGTTCAATTGTGAATTTTTATAATCTATCGAGTCACACACTCGTGGTATTATCATAAAAGAAGTAACGTAACGTTTAATCCCTTTAAATATTCATTACATGATAATAACGATTTAATGATGCTGCCAAATAATTAAATGACATTTGTGTTAAAATATCAGATATAATCTTTCAATATTTCGAAACTTTCTGCCCAATATACAAAGAATATGATATACTGAAGTAAAGGCGCCTTCCGGTGAGATGGCACCGATCAGCATTCCATTCTTTCATTTTCGCGGAAAAAGAACGCATTCCTGTTTGTCGATCACAGATAACAATTGCAATCATTGAGCCAATAGAATCCATCAGTTATTTGTTAAACACCCACTTGTTTTCTTCCTCCGACATTCTTCCCTTCAGCGCAGTCTTTACAACATCATTGATAAAGATTATATGCACCAACATCAGCATCGACAATTTTTCTTAATGTACAATGTGGCGAAAAAAACATTTTCTTCATGAAAATTTAATACTCACGATTCAAGAACAATCTTCCTTTTCCTATAATAATCAGACTGTTGTTATTATCTAATGTAAAATATAATGGTAGTATATAATTAATAACTATAACTAATAATTTCCCATAGAGACAATAATGCTTTATGCGTTATCTTTTAAGTTAATACTGAAGTAAAAAGTTGTAAGATCCTGTGTTGAAAATTGTAACAATTAATTAACATAAACTATTAGAGATATTCGGGATCGTTATCTGTACGACGAGTTCTTAAATATCTTTTTATCAAAGATCATGTGAGATACATAACATTTTAGAATTTAATAATGCAATGACAATATTTGCCACAATAAGTGATTTCGATTTGGTGATGTCATTTTTAAGGATGAAAGTGCAACTCAGGATTCTTATCTAAATACACAGCAGGTAAGATTGTAGTTTTTTGTATCGAAATACCTTTGCTCTAAATGAGATTCTCTTAAATATTGACATTCGGTGATAAGAACTTTTTCTCTTTTAATTTCTCTTACTCTCATGTAGAAACAATTACATAATTAGGTTCAAAAGTATTATTGAATACACATCGCAAAGTGTTAGAATTCCAATCTGGCGCCTAATAATTTTCCACGCTTTGTCACTTAACACGTTCTGTCATCGTGCTATATTAGGAACTATCAAATTATGTCTATGAATATTACAATTATTTTCTACTACTTTGCTTTTCAAATACATTGTATGCACTTGTCTTTCGTATCTCCGCAAAATCTTATTTTGAAACGATAAAACGAAAACCTTCGGAATTCCAGATATGTATTCGCTTTTCACAAAGCTTATCGGTAATTGTATCTATCCCATCTGAATCCATTAAAGTCACAATCTTGTACGAAATGTCAGTATAAATAATAATATAAGTGATATAATAACGAATTAAATAATACGGACAGATAAAACTCGATTAAATTTTTCGAACGAAGAAACTAATTTCTTTCAAACTATAATTTTTTTCTAGCAATAACATTGTGAAACAAATTCCCGTCAAATTTTTCAACTTTGTAAATAATCCATATTCTAACAGTAAAAGCGAAGCTCGCAACATAATGCGATTGATATTAAAAAAGTGATATACGCCTTAACCCATTGTCGAATAAAGATCATTATATCAATGATTTATGTCAAAGATTTTCTTAAAACGTCCAAAGCTCTTTTCTTACGACGCTAAAACGAGATTAAAATGTAAAAAAGAAGAAAATTTAGAGAAGCGCGACTTGAAAAGGATTGCACGTGCGTTAACGTTCTAGGAATTCCTTTAACTTACCGCGTCGCGGCAAGAATCAGAGTGCTATTACGACGTAATATTCCAGGATTATCGTCCAAGTCCAACATCGGTACAAAGACAGATTAAGATTTGCAGATCGATTGTTGATAAGGATCGGCTGGTAACAATGATCCAAGGTGGTAAGAAATCGGAAAACAAGGAGGAGCGGGGAAGAATGAGATCGATCGATCGGCCAGTCGGTCGGATGTATGTGTTTCCATCGGACGTTTGCTCGCAAAGGTGGCCGCATTCTCGGCGCTTGGCGCCGCATGGCCGTCGCACTGAGTCCGGTAAACACGAACGAGAGTCAATAAGTCATAAAATCCAACATCTAGGCATCAGCCATTCGCCTATCTACGCTTTACTGTAAGCACTGCACTGATCCATCGATAGAGTGTACCCTATACGTGTATTCCTTTGTGTGCATAGTGGTAGCGATACAACAAACTTGCACAGTGATTGCAGTTTACAATTTTCGACCAATAAATAAATATTCAATTAGAGATATACCAATATAGTATTACTTCCTTGATTAACGATGAAAGATATTTAATTAAAGATAGATTAATTAGAATATAACTACGTCTGTTTGGACGAAATCCTGTCAATCAAATCGAATAGGCAATTCTTTTTCAGTCATATTAAGTTAGATCAAGAGAAATTCTTCTGACGGAAGAAACGATCAGTCACGGTGTTTAATTTTGGAGAAAGATGCAATGCTCTGGTAAACCACAGACCACACACAAAACGGAGACCCATGAAATTGGCTGATATCTTGCCCGAGGGAAATATTTGACTTTCCTTTCATCCTGTATATTATTTCAGTTAAATCCTCTCGAACAGCAGTTACGAAGAAAAAGCGGACTCACCTCTCGCTTCTGATAGCTTTTACCATACCCTCCAGGAATTCTAAGAATTCTTTGCAAAAATCGTGTCGCTATAATACGTCAGTTCGGAAAAATGGCAACTTACGATTCGACGAATCAATTTTAAAATTTCCGAAAATTATAAAACTAAACGAATAATAGTCCAATTCACAGTTAGCAAAATGCATATTCGCTCTCCTTTCGAGAAATTAATCCTGTATCAATAAATCCAAATACCAACAGGGTCGAACTTCCTCGGACATAAACTGCAACTTGAAAGGAACAAACAGCGATGATACTGCGAGGAGAACAAGAGCTTAGAGGGTGATTCGACGCGAGTGTGTTATAAAATTCGTCGAATGCGGAGTACATGAGTCGTGTTGGAGGATGAACAACACATTAGTCAAAGGCAGTTTACGTGTTCGGCGAGTACGCGATGTAACCGGCGCGCTGGTATTTGTGACTTGTCTACCAATTTGTTTCAACGTTTGACAAATGCATTCGGCTGCAGGATGGGCAAAACTCGTCTGACAGAACAAAACGGCAAAAGGGAAAAGTGGGGAAAAATAAAGTGGCACGAATGGTACACGGTATGTCGTGTGACGATGGTAGTGGTGTGGTTCCGTGTTACTCTAAGCTTCTGGATCCCGGGATTGACGTTGGCATCCCGTGTTATCGTTGGTGTTGGTTTTGCTTCCGTTGTTGGCGTCGCTGTCTGTGACACGCATGAATCGCGATGATGTTGGTATCGATGATGACGGTGAAGGAAATGGAACGTTCGTGTTGGTAACAAACGATGCCGTTGGTTAGTGTGTGAGTGGAGGGGAAGGGTGTACCGACGAAAGGAGAAGAGGATGGTAGAGGGTGGCGGATCGGCGCTCTGATTTGGGTTACTAAACTGTAAACAAATTCCAACTTTTTGTTCCATCGATTATCGATCGGTGCCGAGTGCAGAGACCTCCGAGTACACTGGCACGGTATGCGCGATATACTTACACACCGCTTCTATGAATAATACGAGCTGGAATACCAGCTAACGGGTGTCTCTAAGGGTACTATCTTTTTATAATGCTCGATAACTACCCCGTCAAAACTTTTAAATTGTAATAAAATAGATTTATGTATGTATTTTCCAAAGTTGAATTCTTAGACTAGTATTACCTATTCCTATCGCTTGCATTGTTCTTTATGACGGATTTTTTATGTTTGTTTGTGAAATATTCATTTCAGAACGTGCATATATGATGCACAATTTGATATAATAGAATTTAGTACTTGAAAGCTACTCCGTCAATATTTTTTAAATTGTAAAAATGCTGTAAAAAAATGTACGCACGAATATACATATTTTTCGAAATTGAGGTCAGCCAAACTTCGAAGGGAAAGGTAAAAAGTAATTTTACGTTAATATCTACCAGAAATTAATAGAAAGAGTTGCTAGTGCATTAGTTTAAGTGAAAAACAAGCAACAAGAAATTTGTAATGTGATACATTTTTCGTTGATATTCTGCGTTTGTAGAATTGCAAACATTTTGGTATGTAACTACCAGACAACAAGGATATCAGAAATATCTGTCGCATCTCTTAAACCTCTCGTACCTTAGAATAATTTGTCACCGTTCCTGGTCTTCTTTCGAAGTAGCAGAATTTCTTCGAAATCACTTTCGCGGTCGAAACTTTCTCGCGATATTAAACGCAACGAGGTGTTGGCAAGCGTCATCACGGAAGAATTTTTATCGTATACAAGACCTACGGCGATCCACCGATGACAATCGAGGACGAGGAAGAGCGCGACGCTCATTTCAGATAAATATAAAAATGCAAATGCGAACGGAGAAGACGAGGTAGTCCGTGGTAGAAGGGGCCCGTGATCGTAAACCGACGCCACACCAGCGGAAACATGCGAGAATTGCAACTCAAACATGATATGACTCGAAGAAGGACGAAGAACTGGTGCTCTGTTCAGTGAAATACACCGGGCTACCGCGTAATCGGACTTCGAACCGGATTGAACGTCCAAACTGCGTCACTGCCAGATATCCCAAATCGGGAAACACCCTACATACTTCAATTACGGAAGAACGCGATAAAAAAATCGAAATTTTATTCGTTAATTTGTTAAAAGAACACTTTAAAGAGAGATGAGTTTCTGGAAAATAACGATTGTAGTAGCCATTGCAATAGCGAAGTAGCTCTACTTTCCAATAATTGGAATAAACCAACGAAAACAAACTTAAAAATAATGAAAACTATAGCAATTTTGTAAACGCGATGTGAAATCGTAGTCAACTAATAATCAAGAAATTTTGGCATTTTTAAATATGAAACTTGTACCTTCTTCCTCCTTCAATAAAAATAAAATTTTTAATCGTGTTTTTATTGCTATAATAGATATAGATAATATCGATAAATATTCTATTTAAAAGTAAACAAATATTCCTAAATAAACTTAGAAAAGATTCAAGCGACAGATTCATGATGGTTGGCGTATGTTCACGCTATTCGGTCAGCATACCGGAGGATTTTCATACAGAAGATACAATGCGAAAAGACTGACGACATTTCGTTTTCTCGTTCCGCCTTCTTGCGGTCCATTTGGTAAAAGAGGCACACGGTTGTTAATCCTTCTAGCTGGGCCTAAGCCGCTATTCGAATATAAGCCGGATAGAAAACAAACGTCAGGGCCGCACGATGCTGAAGAACATTTCAATGGTCATTTAGACATTGGTCTATTCATCGAAAGAGAAAAAAGCAGATTCCACGACTTGCAAGAATAGGTCAACCTTTAAAGAGAGCGAAAGTAAACGACGGAACCTCGAATGCATCACAATGTACCTCATGCTGAGTTAAAGGATGCAATGACTGTATAGGAAGCCTTGCTTCGTGCCACCTCGTGTATTCTAGCGTCACGAGAGGTATTATGTATTAGCTCGAACGAAATATAATTTTTTACGCAACGATTAGCAGCCGACTTTGCCATTTATCGTTCGGGTAACGTAGATCGTAAATTTCAAATTCTGTAACTGTAATCAATCAATTAACGAACGGCTAACTTGCAAAAAAAATATCACACGAAAAGCATCGAGTCGCCTTTAGTGTAAACTAGTGAATCAACATCCAGCGATTAAACCGTAAGGCAAAAACTATTCGATACATGTTGTTAGTCCTCGAAAAAATGGTAAATCGTTAATATCGTTATTTGCTATTTAACCCTTTCATTATGAACCATGCATACACCGTGTATCCAAATTTGAGGTACAAGCAAAGTCAAGGAAATTCTACGGCTCGAGAATAATAGAATTGAGTCGAAGGCTTCATATTTGAGGAAATTAAATTTGGAAACTTGTCAGGTATACGTGTATGTGACTCATTTCCAACTGGATAGAAGCGAGCAATTGACAGAAGATTATTCAACGTTTTCGGAAATTTTGTCGAGTGTACCGAGCTAATTCTTGACCGAATGTATTCAAGTTCCATTTTTTCCGAAACAAAACCTTCTGTTTTGTTCTACATTTTTGACTTATTTTTGTATAGAGAATAATCACCTGTAAATTGCCTATTATTGTCTCGTCGGACTACAAAGGAAAGGACTACAAAGATCTTCGATATTTTCGCACGTAGAATGTTTTTTAATCGCATAAAGCCGGATGAATGTCAGTAGGGAGATAAATACAAATTAAAATTCAATTGATGCAATCCCCAGTAAATATTCTGACACCTTAAACTGCTAATAAAATTACGAAATTGTTGCAAATAATGGCGCACAGAACTAAATAGCCGTGAAAGATTACTCTGTGAATACAGAAGAAAGGAAACCCAGAATACTACTTTGACTCACAACTGCTCCATTATTGCTAGATCCCCAACAAATGGTCATTGTCAGAAGCGTCAGAGGTCTTTGAAACGTACAATCGAGCCAGGATGAAGTGCAATGACCACGAAAGAAGAGAAGACAGATTTTGTCGACCTAATCTGATTAACTCGACCACCGTTTAGCAGCCTGTGATCGAGACTCGTGGATATCCAACATAAAGGACCCTATATCATCCCGTTTGCGCAGCTGTAAACAGACCTGCGCCTCGCAACATTTTGCTATTTTGCACTTTTGATTCACTACTTTTCTATTCTGTTTACTATTCGCCTCATATAGTAATCAAATTATGATAAGATATTGCTATTAAATGTTTGTCTTAAAGAACAGCTGGAAAATTTTTAGTCATAACCTTCAATAAGATATATTGTTAATATTAATTTTAATAAAATTTTAATAATTCAAATTGCAACACATTTTTTACTTGGTAAAGAATTTTCTAGCAAATAGAAATTTCTCGAAGCGATATTATCAAAAATAACGAGACAATTCCTACTACATTTCCACATACTTAATAAATGACTAATTATCTAACTAAGAAAGAAATTTATTTTCAATAAAGTTAGCTTGAAATCTCAGTATTATGTTTTCCTAAACATCGTAAAAGCTGAAAAATATATCTCTATTCTGAATTTCGAGATTAAAAAAGAGAATGCACCATCTTGTAAGGGTTAATTGTCTTCGTTTAATAATCATCCTGAGACCAATAAATCGAAAATAAATACCATGCTGGGAAATTATAATTACCCTTTAAAAATCTTTCAACGCCCTCGCGGCCCCTCGCTGAAAAATATTCTGGTTGAATTGAGAGGGGAGCGTCGAAAGATATTAGCGAAGCCTATGCCAGCCTTTTCTGCGTGGCTAATATACGAAGAGCGGTAAGGCGACGAATATAAAACCTGCCGGCTGCGGTCGTTTCTTCTTTCGGCCAGCACGACTAATAGCCGGCATGGTTTTGCAACTGAAAGGAACAGCGACGCGGTTGAATCCGCCAGCGCCAGTCCGCGTAAATTGCCTAATTTAGGCGCGAGGCCAGACGGGTCACCGTTTCTTAGCAAGGGCAATCAGGAGGTATAGTAAGGGGTTGCGAAGCTTGTTAGGCTACCGCACAGCGACAAAACGCGCGTGGCTTCTGCGTTAAAACATTCTCCTCCGTTTTCCTCTCAATTAACTCGTCTGGAATTCTCTTGAAAAAAAGGAACACGAACTAAGCAAGGAAGCGAATGGACGAAGAAAATATGTTTGCATAAAAGAGCGAGAAATCATAGTGAAATATAACAGTGGGAGGTAATATATCACGTTGAGAGAATACGGGAATATACAATAGTTGTTTTGATATATTGTATGATATAGATGTTTCTGTCTTAAAATTGATAATAATGTAATAAATTACTTTATGACGAAAATAAACTATGTCAAAAAATATACGTGTATTTTTACAATTTATTTACGATAATATTTTATGATTGAAGTTAATTAATCAACGGGAACGTTGAAATTAATTATTTTATATTGCGTATTATTTTATGATAAGCAGAAGTATTTGATCGCGAATGGTAATTATATACATATTGAAACAAGTCGAAGATGTATTTACGTGGCTGTATCATTTCATAAAAGTATATAATTAATGACTTTTTGAAATTACACCTTTCATATCTTCCTATTATAAATTCAAAAAGAATTTTGAAATTTAATAAACTTGAATTTTACATACTTATTATAAACCGTACTAAGAGAGTAAGAAATGTTGATACATTCCACGTTTATTTTTACACGATACACGTAAAAATAATTTAGTACAAATCTGGGAATAGTGATTTTCATAATGGCAATAACAAGTTTATCCTTTATATATACATAATCTAATTCTGTTCGATTTGGTACGCTTTCGTATAATTAGATCTATATTTTGATGTAATCGTTACTCGTACAGATTAAAATATATTCAGTCTATACAAAATAACAAACGATCAAAGTAAGAAATAATAAATAATAATAAATATCCGAAATTACAATTTCAAATTCAATATTATGATAATACCATAGTCCTTTATTATACCATATCATACCATAAACCTGTATTAAGATAGTATCATATACTATCTACAGAGTTGTCTTGCATTAGTCATAAAACCATATAAGAAATCACAGAGATCGTTGTTTTTTCCAAATTCTTGGCATATCGATACCCAAGATTGCGTCGTAAAGGGGCACAGTTATGGCACAAAAAGACAGTCGAAACGTAACAAAGATGTTGCCTTCTGTCAACGGAATAGCTGCTCGTAGACAAACGAGGGAAAGAAACGATAGAGGAAACGGATCGCGGACAGTAAATTTGCTTGATAGAAATACGCGTTTCTGTTATTACGGGGAGGTTGTGGGTAACAGGATGCCGGCACGGTACTGGTGTACGGCGCGGCGTAAAGTCGATGTATCACTACGTTCCAAAGCGAGCAAGTAAATAAGTAAGCGTGCGAATGGCTTGCCTGTAACTACTGAACCTCGACGAGCTGAAGCAATTTGTGGCACGCGAGGTTTGCACCATGCCTCGGGCCCTCGCCACGCGCCACTCGTCTTCTATATGGAGCACCCAGCTCACTTCACCTTCGAGATTTCAATCATCGAACCATTACTATCGTTTCCGATCGCGGCACGGACAATCGGTTACACATCCATTCCGCGAGACTATAATTACATTCCCAATTTGATTCTTGATAACTGATTAGCTTATTATCTACTGACCTAGATTTATTGCAAATTTCTCCGCGAAACTTCCTGCAATATCCCCTTAAAGCAACATTATAGGAAATTGACGATTAATCTTATTTATTTAAATTTATTTAAAGGCAACTTAATTTTACTGTTTTTATTATATAATATTGAATTATATTACTGAATATTAACCTATAATATAGAATATAATGACCATTTCGTAACAAGTAATAATTTTGACGAAAAATTCGCATATGTGCTGTAGCGTCACGTGTTGATTGTGATTGTAACGTGCTATCCTTTACACTATATCGACATTTGGATAACGAAAGCGTGTTTAAATAATTAATTCACAAAGGTAAAATGAAATATGGAATGAAGAAGGTGTTGACACATAAGACCTGCATGAGCAAACAATTTGATTATAACGTCATGGAATTTATAGAAGGACCCCTATGCAACAAAAAGCTCCCGGCTACACGACTAACTTATAAATATGTACGAACAGCATGTGCGCGTATATCAAACTGAAAGGGTTCAAAGTCTTTGTCGGTTTCCTCGAAGCAAGCACAGCGAGCTGTATATCAACCAATGTAGCTCGTAAATACGACTTTACTTGTATCTACTTATTGATTCGATTTTAAATATTTGTCGCTTACGAACTTTCGTTGAAAATAGCGAATTTCTAGTATCAATTACATATTACAAATAAAAGAAGATATTTATCCAAATCCTTAGAATCACATGATTCGTGTGTGCGAATTTTATACGCGGTTAACAGAAATGATTTAATTATTTCCATTTTCCATCCGCAGATGTATTATAAATATGTACGTTTATTCCTAAAATCATTTACAGATCTTACACTACATCATTCGAAGATAGATATATTACATTAATTATCGCATTCATATCAAAGGTTCTCACTAAAAGATCTCTCTTGTGTTTCTATTAAATTATAAGATTTATCTCGTCATGTCAAATAGAAAGCTATCCGTACATAATTTTCGACTTTACGCGCAAAAAATAAAGATAACAAAATAATTACACCTCTTTAGAGATTAGCCCATTTTTGTCAGCGTAACCTGGAAAGTCCTTTGTCCATAGGAATTAATGTTCCCTTTAATAATAATTCACCGGATGTATATTGTGTGGAGCACGTGTTACAAGGCTGTAAGACCTTGACAATATGAGAATGCAAAAAGGTAAATGAGAACCCCTGAGCTTGGACGAGCCGCGTGGCCGCGGAAGATAACCGAGAGCTTAATTGTTTCTGGTCTGGCAACTCTCTATGCAGTCTGCAATACGTAGCAGGCAAAGGTGTGCCTTTGTTCATCGAATCGAACGCAAAATTTGCATGCACCGCCGAACGTGAACCGCCCTCTGAACTTTGAACCATTTCAGACGCAAAAAACAATGACCACGCCTTTCTCCAAATGCGATTCATTTATGCGCCATGGTGATCTGCAGCCGTTTTCCCCGTTCTGGAATCGAAGCTCATCCGAACTTCGAACTTATTTCCGATTTAGAATCCGCTTTATCAGTCTTGATATCCCGATAGCTGAAATTTGCATTCTTCAGTTCGTGCATTCTTTGGTACTGTTCCAACAGATAACCAAAACTTGGAGATAAGGCAGCTTGCACTTTGGGATCCAACCTTGCAACAATGTACTAGGTCGAGCGAAAAGTTTTGTCATCAAATTTTGTTTCATAGGTACACTTGCAACTTTGTTATAAAATTCACAGAAGGCACAGATTAGGTGAAATGTACGGTAGCATAGGGTTATTTAAGTTACATAAGTTTCAGTATTTTAAAATTCAATCTTCAATTTTACGCGGAATAATTAAACTCGTTGTATAAAAAATTGAAACAATGGTATAGTAGCCAATAAATTAAAATATATAAATAAATAATAGAAGTATAACGACAAATGTTAGGAGAAGAATGTGTTCTAATGAAATAAATTCTGAAGCCTTACGGAGATAAGCAATGATTCATTACCAATCTATTTAGAACTCACTAAATTTCATATAAAATGAAAATTAAATAATAAAATTAAAAAAATAAAAGTCGGAAAGGAATCGCGTTGACTACAAGCGCGTTATATCCTTTATTTTCGAAGTCAGCATAAGGATCATATAAATATTTATCTTATTTCATATCAGATCTGAAATCAACGTTTCCATTTACATTTATTACACATTGTAACGTATCACTTTATTGACAGCGGTTACAAATAGCAACTAATTTTCATCGGAATGAAACTCAAGGACTAAGTGACCGGATACGAAAATCGGACACACACGCGTACATATTGTATCAGGCTAACGCTAAAAGACGCGAAGGAAGTACGATCGCGGAGGACCTTTTAAGAACAGAGTCTATTATGGCCGATTATTACGAGTAAATTTGTAGCAGTTTCGAACGGAACGTTGTGATTACCTCGCGTTAATCCGCGACATAATAAAGACGTTTGAATGCGTATTATTTGGTCCGGATCCGCGGATCCTGGCCTAATTACTATATAAAATGCTGAAACATGGCCGTTACGACGGAGCAATAAAAAGAGCACCAGCAAAACTGGCTGAACGTTTTGGCGCCTATAATGGCCACCCATATCCTTTTATGCTCCTTCCTCCAACTTTCCACCGTGGCCGTCGAGGCCGACCATATAATACCTTGGTGTGCATTGAATTTAATGGAAAAGAAAGAAAAAAAGAAAGAACAGAAGAAGAAGAACAATTTCAGAGGAATATCGATATCACTCGCTATATTTATCAATCGTCCTTAGTTTTACAGCGTTAATCTATCGATACTTCAAGTTCGTCTTTGACGTTTTATTATCGTGAAAAAATGATGGCAAAGAAAGCTGAGAATGTAACGCGTTTCGCGAGTCCTCCATAAACATAGGTGTAGCATAATATACGATGCGACGCTTTACGATTTCTTATATACGCATGTGTGTGTGTATTTGTTTACGCGCGCGCGTGCCACACACGAGGACAAGATGGTGCACGTGTACGTGTATGTCAGCGTATGTACGTGGCGCTTATTTAGTGGCGCGTCGGCTCCTTTTTTCCCCTGAGGGCCTCGAGGTCGCGGGGTCAGTTCGACGGGGATCGAAAAATCTTTTTCTCTGTCCTTCCAAGTTCCTATCCAGATTGCGCGTATTTAGAAAGAACGGATATGTACGACTTTTTATAGATAAACCAGTACAAATATCGACTCATTGTACTTTCGATAAGGAGTGATTACAACATTGAAAGTGAAATAAAATCTACTTCAATTTTATACCAGACCAGTTTCAGTATTTTATTCTCCTTAGTTAAAATATCTGTTTCTGAAGATATGTTAGAATACTCGAAGATCCCCATTTCTGTTCTTTTCTTTTTTTTTTTTTTCTTTTTTCTTTTTACCGCTTACGTAAAGTGATGTTATACAAGTTGTCGCGAAATGACGACGAAATGTTTGAAATTGAATGAAGAAAATAAAGATGATAGGAGAAAAATGATAAAACTGCAGTTTTCTTCAGTTTCGACACAATAAATAGCACATTTTAATTAAAGGGGGTAGTATAATATATAGGATAATAAAATAATGTACATGTAAAATTTGAAGATTGCTATGGGCATACTAAACATTAAGTTTACCGAGGTTAAATTTTCCGCCTTGACGCATCAGCTACATTTTATCTCAGAATCTAGGTGTTGGTAAGACTGTATGGTATTAAATTTATAGAAAAACACGAAGGGAAACGACGATGTAGCGGGAAGGCAATTTCCAAGGTTTAAAATAACATTTCTCCATCCCATCTTCAAAATGATAAAACAATGTGCAGAATGTTGTGGAATTACGCAGAAGAATCGTAAATCGGTAGTTTGCGCGGTGAAACGGGATGGTCAGTAGCCATTCGGATTCGACAATAATGTCACAAATTTACAATCGATAAAGTCGAAAGGGGCGCGAGAATGTGCAGGCGGACGACAATTGTTAAAAACGCTGAGGAACGGTGCGAAAAGGAGTACACGGCTATTGACCGTAAATAAGCAAGGGAAAAAATAACCACGGAGCGCGAACATGGCTTTTCTCGAAAAAGCGCTCTCCTTTAACGCAGTCATAACTAATCGAGACCAGACATTACTTTCTTTTTATTTCTTTTTCTTTGCTCCATCCCCCTGTATTTACTTTATTTTACTAGAATCCTTGAGTTCTACGATATTTTTATATTTATTCTCAATCTTCTGGTACTCGATGTTGTTTACTTCTATCCTTACCTCTCCCCGCTCTACTTCTTCAGAATAGATTTCTTTCGTTACTTTCTTCTCTATCATCACACTCTTATTTACCTTTTATTAAGCTACTCCATTGATATTGTTTTCTGATTTCAAAGAAGAAAAAAAAAGAAAATGTATAATGCAGCGTAATTTGCTATCTACTATTTAACTCTGTTGTGTTCTTTCGATTATTTTCGACCCAATTGCATTTGTTTGTGAAACAAATATTTCAAGTTTGAGCAAAATGTATGACTACATACATAGTGGTAGCTAAAAGTATTTGCACATTAGGAAAGTGAGGTTTAATGGTAAATCATTTTATCAGTGACATCATGAACTATGAAGTATGTACATATCGATGCTCTAAAGAGGCATCTTTTTTAGGGCAGATAACATAAATAAATCTAAAATAATTTTATCTTCGCGGTACAAGTATGTTGATTTTACATAAAGTGCTAAAATATTTGAAAATACTTGGGCGATTTTATGGTGAGCGTGATATAATATTTGTGGTGTCATCCTGAACCAGAAGCTCAAAATTATACGTAATAATTGGTCGACGAATGACGCAACAAGAGTACCTTCGCTAAAATATATAGATGAAATTATATATAAATAGAAAATTATAGAATTCTACATATTACGACAAGTAATCCAGGAAATTTAATAATCCGATGATGAAAAACGACTATAAAATTTAACAAATGTTTGAGAACGAAACAAATCTCTTAGGTTCCATTTTTAATTGCGTCCACGGAAACATGAATTTACTTAAACACGTACAATCTAGAACTCACATTCTAGAAGTCGCAATTATGCTTTTTCCTCTCCTACCAACACATTATTTAACAAGTCAGAAACAACTAGACTGTAGTTGTAGTTAACCTGTAAAAAATCTAAATTTGCAAACGCGAGCTACAGATCTGGATAATCTGAGCGTACTAAAATTTTCGTTTCCTCATATTTTCCCTAGCAACGTGTGCCAGTGACCGTTCGTTTTCTGTTTTTTCCAGGCGTCCCGTTCCGCTCGGTTGGTACGCATACATTCCGCGGCCAAAGGCTGTAAACATTTTGGCACCGCGATACAAGAACAATAATTTAGTGTTCGCAAGGGGTCCGTCGAGTGCGGCGAGGCCCTTTTTGCCGGCACGGTTGGCTACGGAGGTACATTCGAGTGCTTGTAACCCGGCACGAACGCGCGCCGCACGACGTCGACTTGTCGATTTTTGCGAAACGACGCGCGTACCCGTCTTATTCGTGCCGCGGTCGTTCACTTGCCGATTCTCACTGCGAAGGATATAAGCGGATTCACACGGGACGATAATTAGCAGTAAATCACCAGGGCCAATATACAGAGATCGCTTTGGTACTCCGTAAAACACGGGGGTGGTGAAATTATAATAATCGCGCGCGCGTTGCGCACAAAGAAAAATGAAGAAACCTCGTATTTAAATCTTAAAAGGGAGGAGAATCGGATATCTTTCCTCCCAAAATTATTGCGAAACTGCAAACTTGGTCTTTTTCTTCTTTTCGTTTTATGTAAGACTTCTTGCGAACGTCTTTGTATATTATAAGTTATAACGTGCGATGAAGAATGTGAGATTAATATGAAATTGCATGAATTTTAATCGAGTAGTTGTGCATTTGAACATCTCTCTACCGTAATTGTATGACAAAAGATATAAAATTGATTCGACGAATTTTATATCTTTTCTTTTATTTTTATCTATGATTTTTATATCTATATTTTATCTATATTTTTATTTTTATCTATGATTTTATACCTATGAATTTTATATCTATGATTTTATGCTATTCGACTGTTAGGTAACTAACTAAATTTCTAATCCAGTTGACAGTTAAATGAACCCACTCCGATTGTTAATTGCAATTATACGTCCGTTGAACAATCGTTCAATCCTTAATCGCGACCGATAAAATATTTCAACTGCAATCGGTAATTATTAATTGCATTAAATATTACGTAACACTGATCATAATGAGCACAAGGTACGGGATATTCGACTTCTTCCTGTATACTTCTTGCGTTTAAACTGAAATTTATAATACAAGTCACAATGATTACCTGTTAATTACAACAGTACGAATAGAAATGAATTTTTTGAGGGGAAACAAGAATGGCGAAAAGAAAGAAGATCCGGAGGAACCGCTAGCCAGGTACAACCAGATATTCATACACGCGCAGACATATGGATGCACGTTATGGGATACCATATAGGTTAGCGCCGCGTTATTATTTTTAAGACTGGTTGGATTGAATTTTTATAGGTCTGTTGGCATACGCTTAGCGAATGCAGTGGTGCTCAAGCCGCGGGATGAATTTCAATTTTTATGGTATCGTTAACGAGGCAACACCGAATGCTTGAACACCATCAGTACGGTAACAAGGCCCACGGACAACCCCATGAGACGCGTTAGCATATGAATGCCAGGGTGGTGGAGCTACAAGGAACGAAATACAGCTAATAAAAGGAAGAAGTTTTTGAAAGGGACGCCGCAGTGGATCGGTTTCGTATAATAAGCCCCTACCTCCGTTTCAGAGGGTGTTAAGGTCCCCGCAAAAAAAGGGTTGAATCCACCCTTTGAACCCTACTACCATTGTTAAGAATACAAACGACTTTGGAACTCGTAATTTTCGATCGACTACCGACCGAGGAAATATTTTATGTTCTCGACGAAATCCTCGTATTTGTGTTCTCGCTCCGTGGCTAATCGTAAACGAAAGGCTCCTTTATGTTAACCAGATAAACTTGTCAAACGTGATATCGTAAATATTCTACGCCCTTCGAAACCTACCTCTATGGAAAAATATAGCGAGGTAGGATTATTATTCGAGTCAGGCAGACTTTAACATCCTAAAAATCGATCGTGAACTTCGTACAGTTATGAACTTTGTACAATGAAACTTGTACATTATGAAACATCATTAATCTTTAACGTAATAACAAGTCAGTCTATTTTCAAACGTAGGTCTTTTAAAAATTGTTCGTAATCGAATTTGACGAATTACAAGGCAAATTACTTAGCTCCAGTCAAATATCCTTCTGATCCAAATAACTTGCACCTATCGTCGACATATCCATGTCCAAAACTTGCATCGAATGTAAAGAAAGAAGAGAAAACTAGTAAAATACAAAATTTGTATATAGTAGGTACAAAGAAGATCACATATTTATCTGCGACATTTATTAAAATTTATGACGTGCTATTCCAGTCGCAAATCTAGTCAAAAAACGACTCAGTCTGCACGCCTAAAAAATTTATATAGACCGTGAATCAGAAGATAGACCTCTCGCACCGACACCCATCGTGGGTTAAAGATCACGCGGGTCAGGGCCAGCTTAATTGACATATTTAGATATCGACTATCTATAACACGTTTTCTGCCTTCCTCCTTCCTTCACGATTCTTTGTACTCATATGGTGGATTCGTGGCTTCATGAACACAGAAAACATATTCACCACCGCACGAGTATCGTCGCTCCGGCGGATCATAATAAAATAAATTATGTGGTGACCGCGCGTCAATGAAATCTTCTTCAATTTTTATCGTTTTATACCGTCGTAAATTCTGCTGGTGGGTAACTGTTACGAAACGCGCTGTTCCTCGTCGAGTTGGCTGTGATCGTTTCTCAGGAATCTCTGATTGATTTAAACCGTGAAAGGGTTAGCGGCGCAGGGCAGCCAGAAAAATAGGTAGAGAGGAAAGAAGAACGGGTTGCTCCCTATCCACCGATTCCGGAGTGGTAGATACGTACCACGTTCGGGAGAACAAAAAGAAAGGGAGTCGTTGCCCGATGCTGTCGAGCCACGAAATATACAGCAGGTACACCGAGTCGCGTTCTAGGACAAGAGAAGGAAAAGAAAGAAAACGAAACTGGGGGAACTGGAAGAAAGAGAACAAAAATTATGGAGAGCGAACCTCGGCAGTAATAACATCAGCGGCTCTTAATGGAGGCATCAGCCAATGCTTGTGGCACAATTTCATGGGGTTTACGATGGCGTATATCAGAGGTCCTGCGGAGCGGATTAGCCCCCGGGGTATTCACATATGTCCCACTGTGACATTCGTACCTTTGCTTCTCGTCTTATACTTTCATCCCTTCCATTATTCCTATTTTCTCCTTCCTGTATCGGCTTTCATTTGCTGAGTTCTCAATGGGCGCGACGTTAATTTTGTTATTGTGATTCTATTTATTATGTGTTCTGAGCTTCAGCGACATATCAGGATAATTGGATTTAATTTAATATGGAAATTCGATGTATTTTTATACAGAAATGTTTTTACAAAATTTGATTCTGAGTAATTGATAAATAGTTCGGCGAACTTAAAGATAGATGTATCAGCATAATCTGATACAATTCAAGTAATAAATACAACGTATAATAAGGAAAGTATCTTTGGATGACGATTAAGAACTCTAGTCCTTTACCATTTGTGACGGATATATTTAAAAACGTTTTATCTGAAAATGGAAGAAAAAGGGTTTTGTTGCGTGAAAAGTCAAAAAAGAAATATTATTAAATGACGTAAATAATTATTAGAATTACATATAAGATGATACATAATTATTTTCTGCATTGAAGTTTATTTTATAAATCTTTTTCGCTGAAAATGAACACGGTTCAATGAACGAGAGCTACAACTCCGTTTAAGATATTTCACTTCGGAATGTTAATGGTACAATTTGCACCTCCACTCGATGACCTCTTTTCTGCAATGTCTTATCTCTTTAAGGTAGTGAATCGAGCGTCATTTAGAAACGTTCATTCAAATGCATTCAACCGCACGTTTCAACCACGCAAATTTCACTGCGGGGAACGATTGTGACTGGCGCTCAATTTACGCTTGAAACGCGTTCAAAATGAACAACAAGGTTTTATGTCATTCCTCTCAAGTGAACATGTAATATTTTGATCCTTGAGTTTTATAACAAGCAAAGACATATTCAATGATTAATATATTTTATAAATTTCTACGATTTCGTAAAATAAGCGATCAACGATGTTATTAAAATTTTCGATATATATACTTGTACAATGGAAAGAAACAAAGGTCATCGGAAAATCGAAAGACAAGCAGAAATAAAGATTATTATCGTTATTAAGATTTTCCATATGTATAATATCGTTTCATATTAAAAGATTATGATAAATCGACATTTTAAAAGGAATGTAATTATTTCGAAAAGATTTGCAAAGGAACCTGACTGAATATCATCGTAATCTGTTTAGAATACTACAAATTATCATAAACGACAAATCTAATAAAGCCAATTTGCATAAAGTATGATTAATTATAAGAGCGCGGCGTGACTATTTCAATGGCTAAGTATGTAGCTAAAAAAAAGGAAAAGTGGCCGAGTTGATTGACAGAACGGCATATTGAAACACATTAAGTCAACACCAACCAATTAAGAGAAGACGTCGAAGCTGATACCAGAGATACGATCCGACGAGTAGGAGGGCGTATACTTGGAGGGAGCAGGTGATGGGCGCTATTGTCTCGAGTCATTCTGGCTCCAACAGCGGCCTATAACTTCTTCGAGATGTCTGATAGCGTCGACGTAGCGCCGATTGAGATCGATATATGCCCGCGAGGACACGGCCGCTGACAGCTTGACCCGACTTCGGTAGGGTCGAATTGAGAGAGGTCAAGATCTTCTGGACAAATGCCACAGAGTTTCGTGACGAAGAAACCGGGGACATTCACCTTTAAAGCATTGTCATCCGTGCATACGTGATTAAAGGGAGTTGAAGAAATGTAACTTGATTATTTACGACTAAGTAGATACTGTAAAATACTCTTTCTATTTTTATATTCTTTCTTTTAAGGATTTATGAAATCTTTAATTTTATTTAATTTTTTCAAGTATTTTATATGTCCGAAAGTAAAGTATATATTTTTTGTTAATTGCAATGAAATTTTGAAACCTATTTGTTGATCTATTTATTTATGAATTTTTATTGATATAAATATTTGTTTGTACGATGTATTCACATGATAATGTGATAACGTTCATCATGTGACAATGAGTATGTATTTTATAAAGTTATATGAAAATTGTGTGATTAAATGGCATTAATCTTTTTACTTAATTTTATAACTTTAACTCAAGATTTAATTTTTATCTTTACAAAGGTAAAGGTATCAATATCGTTTATATTTTGACATTACTATTTCTTTCTCCGTGTATAGCTCGGATATGCAAGATAATTTTGAGCCAGTTGAAGGTCTACAGAGACACAAGTCAGAGAATGGAGTCTGATCGAGAATGCCTGACATATTTTCGATGATCGATGCCTCGCAATCCAAGGATCCTAGAGGAGGTTCGAGATGTCAGGTGCTTATGGGACACTGTGTATCTCCACAAGGCTGTATAGAAGCAAGAATGAAGGAATCTTGTTTTTTAAGGACAGACAGCGCTATCGCACCGCCCTCTATTAATCATCGGTCGATGACGGGTACTCGCTCGGTTTCTCACGCATTCGATTCATCAAACTTACGTTTCGTGACGAGCCATCAGCTCTTTTGTCTGTTATCGAAAGTTGGAGCTACTTCAAGCCTTCTTTGACTCGGTGGCGTTACCTCTGTCCTATTTCTTGTAAACAGTCCAACGTGATTGTGTTTGCTGGTCCCGTAATTAATTGAATTATTAAATAGAAAATTGGACACTTTCAATGTCAATGTTGACATTCTTGACTAAACATCATTAATTATATCGTAGTGATACACGAAACAGTTGTAACGCTTGGTGTCGCAATCCAGCCGATTGCTTAATATCGATAGCTTTCTCGAACGAAATGTTACTAATATCAAGTTCACTTTCGTTGCATTTATATTTATATAGTTCACATTTAGTAAGTAATTATTTATTTGAATTCAGAATAGTCGCCTAGATCTGTCGCGATCGTCGAATTTCGATATTTCAATTTTGTTCGTATGTTAGCAATAACAAAAGATTTGTAATGTTTTAAGGAAATGCCTAACATAAAATTGAATTGAGCAATCGTATATAACTATAACAATTTTTTATATTTATCTATAATTTCCAACAATTGTAATCCATCAAACGTCTAGAGAATGGCTCACAATTGAAACTCGTATTATGCCTTAATCGCTTTATTAAATTGCCATTAGAAACGTCACAATTTCACATTCTCAATATAATATCATCCATATATTGACAAAATGTTTAAAAACAATTTTCAACGAGTCTAATCCATCAAACGCCTAAAAAATGTTTTCTCTCGTTTCGCAGCCGTAAGAAATACGATGCAAAGATAAAAGACAAGAAGAATCTCTTCTGGAGGTGAATGTCACGATAATATGAGGCGAAATTAAATTTATAATCTCGGAAGTGCTGTAAGAAGAGCCGACTGTCGGTCCACGAGCTAGGGCGTTTGACCTGCCACCCCTCTGAACAAGCAACCCCCATGAAACACGCGACACGTACGATAAAACCATGTGTGCCACGTGTATGTGCACGCGTATACCCCCAAACCAACCCATGTTCAATCGGCTGGCAGCCATGGGAGCCCTTCAAGGGATCTGAATTAAATTTCACAGCTCGTGAACGAATGTCAGCTTTGTCTGACCAACTAGATGCCGCCAACGTCTTCCTCTATATGCTTGTTATGATGATGCGAACGCATATCCGTGGCCCTTCTCCCTTGGCCTATCACGGCCAAGTATATTAATTATGAGGAAAGGTATCAAAAATATAATCTCGTGCAGACATCCACGTCGAGCGATGTTTTCAAATGAACGCAACCGTGTGCGTTCTGTGCTTTCGAAGATTGAAATTCCTATTCGGTTTCTTTCTAACTTGCATTTCTTATTATACTCTTTCTTTCGCTTCGTTTATTGTGATACGAGATACAACAGCAAGATATTTTTAAGTTTATTTTATTGGATTTTTATGTTTATGCAAATTTATGTTTTTATGGACACGGCTGAGAAAACGGAACCCGGGTAGAAGATCGCTTTACTCACTAAATCCAAGTAACAAATGCTATACTTCGGATATTTTATATTTCATATTTTATGTACATTCTGTTTTTTACGTCAACGCTAGGGCTAGAACCACGTTAACTTTTTATTTTTAAACGAATATTAATAACATTAATATTGACTTTTATTACGATAGAAACATAATTATTTACTACTCGTTCTCATTATAACATTTTCTCATATTACATTACGTAGTATATTAGTTGTATATACAGGGTGGTTGGTAACTGGTGGTACAAACGGGAAGGGGGTGATTCTACGCGAACAAAAAAGTCGAAAATATAGAATAAAATTTTTTTTTTTTAATTTTTCCATCGAGACAACGATCTACAGTGAGATCCGTTATAACGAGACGTGATAAAGTGCACACGTACCGAGCGAAAATTCAAAGTCGATTTTCTCGAAAACAAAGCCTCAAACGAAAAATTTTTATTCTATATTTTTGACTTCTTTTCTCGCGTAGAATCACCCCCTTTTCGCTTGTACCACCAGTTGCCAACCAGCCTGTATATTGTATATATATATTGTTATATATATTTATTGTAATATATTAAAGATATTTCGAATATTATTAACAATAATAAAAAAGATAATTAGAAGAGTATTGCATCGTGAATAAGAGATTGCGAATATCTCCGTTCCAATTATTCGTAAGTCGTCCACACACTTGACGATACCACCATAGCTTATTCGAAAGTATGCATACGAGACATTATAGATTTATCAAGGAACATTTCCACTCTACTGTTCAATTTGACAGAGCATTTTGCTCGAAGGGTCCTTAGAACTGAATTCAATTCCAGTGACGCATTTCTGCGGGCCGAGAAAAGGGGTGACCTCGGGTGAACTCGGAAAGATCGCGGGGATCTTTTCGGCAAGCGACCGGCTCATTACATTGTCTTAAGTTTCAAGTTCTACGAGTACCTCTTGGACAGGAGGTGGGACCCACAGATGAATATGACGAGGGTGAGGGCTACGCGCGATACCAGGAGAAACTGATGTATAAGAATACGAGGAAGAAGCAGCGGTGGGGGAGGGAATATGGAAAAAATGGAAGGGGACGATCTCGGAACGAAGGGCCCTCAGTGTCGTATTATTTCAGGTTTGCATACGTTTCGTGTTTCAGTCCATTATGTTCGCGAGAGGTTCTCTCGGTGCCGGCTTGCACCAAAGGAGTACTCATCGTTGCCTAAAAGGGACGCGAGAGAAAGCAAAGAAGGGGCCGCTAGGTCGATGCGCGAAGGAAAAGGACACGTGAACGAAGTTTCACGGATATCTGTCTGAAATCGTAATATCCTGGTATTACCGCATGCCAACTATCAAGCCGAAATACGCCGGGACCGTTACCGATAAAGTTGTCGCCGCGATGAAAAACTGGCAGGCAACGTCGCCGTACGCGTGCAAACCCACACCGAAAAGAATTTTTCTTGTTTCCCCCAAAAGAAATTAAAGGCAAACGATCGAAAGGATCGCGAAGGACGCCGTACGAGTCCGCCGGTCGTCGAAGCGTGCGACCAGTTTGGCTGCCTATCGTACATTCCAATCGACAGAAAACCCGACGCGGTCAAATGCGCGAAACAACTTCGTAAATGTTCCGCTCTCCCAATTGCAGCAGTTCTCCCCTCCCCGCCTCCCCGTATTAATTTCCTCGCACAATTTTTCGACATCCTCGTTCTCGTTCTCTTTTTCCTCCGCCGTTAACGAGTGATAGTTGATTTTCCAGCAACGACCGCCAGACAATGAATATCCTTATGACTTCGTTTCTTTATTTTCTCCCTTGGCATTTGTTTGCAAGGATAACGACCCGAGCAATGCTGTATTTCCTTAAGCAAAAGAACGAAGTTTTACGACCCTGCTTTAAATAGTAACGAAGGCCGTTGGTGACGAAGAAAAGGTTTTCAGGATGTCTTCTGAAAATATTGCTGCGAGCAAACGACAGTTGTAGCGTGGAACGTTAGAGGTATTTGTCAGCTACAGCGTAGAACGTTAAAGGCTGTATCGTGGTGGAAAATTATGGAGACAGTCGATCTTTACCGATATCCGGGTTATTCGTTTAATAGAAACCACAATCAGACGTTTCTGAAACCTTGAAGCGCAAAAATGTATTGCGAAACGAATATTTTTGTGTTGTACGGTGGAACTTCGTTCATGTGAATTTGTCACAGAACAAGCAGACGCGTAATAAATGTTAAATACGGCCTTAAACATGGTTCAGTGATCTCTGCGATAAATGTACTTATATTAAATATCTTCTAATTTTTATATCTATTTTCAAACTTGATCGATATAATCATGACAGTCGTGTTACAATGTTAATGAAATTTCAAAATGTTTTATACAACACGCAAATAATGTTTCTTATAAAGTAAATAAATGGATGAATCTATGTACGCATTGAATAATAATTTCCATAACCAAGAACAATTTGATATTAATGATGTAACGTAATTCAAAAAGTGACATTTTCGTACGTGTTCCGAATTTGTTTTTCAGGAACTTAAGTATACTAGGCGCTCGTATAAAGCTCTACCGTGTCGTATAAATTTGCAAAAGATAATTGCAAAACAGAATATTCTAAATAAGTATATAAAGAGAGAAAATAACCAACCCCGCAACGATATCTTCTCCCTTACCATTGTTGCGGCTGTGACCTGTTTATCGCGAATTCTATAACAAAATTCTACGCTGTGACTGATTAGAAAATATCTTTCGTTGGAGAACGTCTGGACGATCGGCGGGATGCTGAGCCGATCACGCGGATATACGGACGAGATAACGATGGAAGGGACGAGAATGGGGTGGCACCGTTACACGCTAACACAATTACCGGACACCAAGCGTTTCTGCTCTCCTACAACATGCTGCTCTACAATCTCGTCTCTGTGGCACAGAATGACATAGGGTTATTGCCATACCACAGGCTACTATCTGCTCTCACAGATCAGCTCGTAATTGTTACAAATCGCTCGGTCTTCTCGCAAACATCGATCCGCTGTGCAAGCTCACAAGTAGTTAGCCGTAAAGAGACGAGCTAACTAGTAGGGAAATTATGGCGTTGATTGGCCGAATTTTGAAGTTCCTGTTACTGGCGTACAACTTTCTAAATGTTTAAATGATACAAATTATTACAGGGAAAGTTAAAAAAGGATGTTTTCATATTTTTTGTTTGTATAAATCGATTTCCAAATATTGCCACTTTTATAGTATCCCTATGTGGGAAATAATTTCTCCCTTGTTACATAAAAAAAATTTGGTAGCCCATGAAATTAGTTAATTATCTATTTGTCCATACAAAAGTGATGACGCAATGTGAGAACATAAACATACTAATAAACATTAAGTACTCGAAATGCATGATTTTATTAGCAGAATTGCCCACTATTTCGTATTCAAAATTTCAATATAAATCCAGTTAATGCAGCTTTTCAACTTTATTTGCTAATTAATTAATTCTCGTCGTCGAAACTACAGAAATAAAACTTTACTAATTAATCGATATTTCTTAATGAGATTACGGGAAAGTAAACACAAGAAACAATCAATTTCATGCGTGATTATGTTTGAAATATACAAATAAACTGAAGAATAAAAGTCTTATTGGTCAGTCTCTTAATCGTTATCGCAAGTAATTACGTTAAACTCATTAAAATGCTTTGGGAGAAAAGAACACAAAAGAGCACCAGAGCTATTAACGCGGCATAGTAATAAAGAGGTAACGCGTCGTCGTTGTACTTAGTTGTTAGTTGGAACCAGCAATACCAGTGGATCATTCCGTGTGTAAAAGGGACAAGACATAGAATACGAAAGTAACTTGAGATGATTGAGCGAGCCTGGTAACCACCCTGAACCTAATTCCATTATGCGAAATGGTTATAAGGACTCGCTACTGCTATTATAATCAACATTACTAGCGTACGCAATAAATATACATTATTGTTATTATCATTGGCTCACTCAGCGAAATCTCGCCATGAAGCACGTTCACGCGTATACACTTGCACTACGTATTGTCTATATCATTTTAACTGCGTGATGTTTGTTGCTTCACGCCACTATAATGATTTTCGTGCGAATAATTAAAAATCGTATTACATGACACGTGATAATCGATCTGGATAATTAGAACGATATAACGATATTAAAAAGACGATTTATCCATTAGAATTTTTGATTCGTGCAAGATAACGGTCCAAACTGTGTATAATACGATTTACTGTTCACGAGTATTACATATAAGCATAATTATATACTAAACGATATGGACTTCGGTTAATTGAAGTCATTAAAAAACAACAACATTAAATATAATTTTCAGATTACGTTAGAGACAACCTCGTTAATTACGCACGCCCTTATATCCATATCTGCACAAATTATTTTAATGAAACTCATCCCATCATAGTCCGTATTTCACACGAAAGTTTCCAAAGCACGTGCACCGACTTTCGAAGTAATACATTTTACCTTTACAGCCGAAAATCTGATATAATTTTTCGGCGGATCCGCTAAAGACCGCCGTTTCGATGCAATACGTTAACCACATTTTCTCTTATGGTTGAAATTGCAAGAACTTGTACTCGAGTACCGGTTCCCGTCTTACAGATGTTATCAGGCGCCACTGCGATCCTCGCCACGTCTACCCTCGCAATTTTACAAAGAAGTTGCTTCTGTTTATAGGATATCGATGCAGCTCCATGTTTTTTTAATCGCCGTTTAACGAACGCCAATCAAGGTCTCTGACTTTCTGTCAACGATTTATATGACACTCATATATTATAAACAGAAAGTTGATGTGTTAATTATTGCGTTATTTACAGTCATTCATCAGTAGCGTGTTATCTTCGCGTGATATAAATTGTGAAATATTAAAAACAAAGTTGAAAGTTGTTAATGAAGACGTACTTTAAAATATAGGGCGTTCCACGTTATTCCCCGTTAAATAACACGTTAAATTTACCTGTATATTGTTGTCGTTATTATTAAAACCTTATAAGAAAAAAAACGAAATGTTAAGGCTACTTGCAATTATTATCGTATACCACAGTATACTACCGAGCAAATGTTGCAAGCGACGTCCATATGTTTTCAAAATCCACTCTTTCATCTCGAGTTGTTTCAAAGCTTCTTCATTGACACGATAACATTTGAAACAATATCTTCGATAAATCAATTTTCATTAATTACGGATAACTCTTCGCCCTCTTGTAACCGCCCTTTATCCGATGCTTAAAATTCACGTCCTCGCCTAAAGCAACCTCATTTGCTCGTTTCTTTTTGTCGAAAAGAAGATTGAATTAAATTAAATCGAATCTGCTGATTATTAATGCAAGGATAGACGGGATGATAGCATACATAGCTGAGCGCGGTGAAAAGCTGAAGACGCTTATCTCGCCGTGAAGCGAACGTGTCATGAAAAAAACCATCATTTATTTTCCTCTGGCGGGTATCTACTTGCAAATCACGATTTTCCGCGTTACATCGTACATGTAAATCGAGAACACGGCGCCGAGAGAGAGATTCCAACTAAAGATGTTGTCTGCGATCGCGGGATGAACCTTCGAAGAGGTTTGCAATCTCTTCGCCGTTGCGGAGGAAAGAGAGTTCGGACGGGAACCGGGAGATCACGACGATAATGATGATGACGGCGATTACGAGATGACGAGAGAACGATGAGGGCGCGAAGCATGGCAAAATGGCTCGTAAAACAAATCGACGAGACTCGTTCGATGTTGGCCAAGTTACAAAGGTGCGCCTCGGCCGTTTACGACCCTCGGCCGCGATCGTATCTCGACAGCCCGTTGACAGACAGGTTTAATATCGTTAGACCGTTTCATTTAGGATTCGTTTAAGCTCAGTTACATGCGTTGGCGCGAACGGTTTCATGCAAATAACGTCGTCTTTGGACTTAGGTTAATTATACGGGCAACCACGCCATGCTGCAGGAGAAAAGGTTCGCGCGCTTTTCGTCTGTCACTTGCTCCAAATCTACTTATACCTATGTATATATGTACGATGCTATACTTGGATTTTCAAGCGTTTTGTACGATTGAGACTCAGTAATCTTCCTTCTTTCTTTTATTAAGCGAATTTGAATCTTTGAAAGGGAATTCTTCGAAAAATTATTTCGCTGTGCATATTCTTCGTTATAAGTGGAAAATACGAATTATAAATATATTATCTTCTAAAGTTATTAGGTTATTATTGATTTTGTGTACTAAATTATCATTAAGTTATAATGAAGTGTTTCGAAAATAGGGGAAATTATTAAAGATATAATTACGGACAATAATCTATTATTTATATTATTTATATTTATCGCTTATAGAATTTCTATAGAGGTAAAGATAAAGATATATTCCCTTTCAACACGGTTTATATGTATTTTATATTATCGTTTATTATATTTATTTTACTTTATCGGTTTATATGTAGTACATATAACCGAACACATTTAAATCAATTACAATATAAAAGATAAAACCTATACTTGTCCTGTGTCAATGTCAATATTATAAACCAGTTGGACATATGTTAATAACTACATATCTCAATCCTATTGAAAAAGAGAATTAATCGATGTACAAGTAAATTGTAATACATTGTATCAACTTATAAATTACATTGAAAAATATCCATTAAACAGACTGACGAAAACAGAAATACTCGTTTGAAAGTAGGCTCCGCTATCGGTAATCGTAAGTAGTATAATCCGATTACAGCTCGACCGTTCACTAAAGGAAACGCGAAAGCCAGACGAGTCACCATCACTCCATCTCGCGTCTTTTAAAAGAGCGCATTAATAAAATGGTAACTGGCTGCTGATACTCCCAGTATTGATGTTGATGAATAGTTCGATCTACCGATATTCGTAGTCCATTTTGTTGCTACACGCGCATATTACCCTTCAACGCGGATTAAGCAGCCTGTTGCTGGCTAATAAAAGGAAGAAAACGAAGGTTTGGACATGTTTCAAAAATTTTGAAAACGAGCGTACATGTAACTTTGCGCGTAAAGGCGAGAAGAAAGGCGAGAACGGAATGCGAGGACATTGCTCATTAGCCACCGAGCAATCAGATTATAGAAGCTGCCTTGGCAAGCCTGGTGGCAGCCTGTTTCGTCCTCGGCTTGATTGGCCAGCGTCGATACTCTTCGCGAGACAGGGGCCCTTTCCTAAGTATTTTATCGAGAACCACGTTCTCCATCGACCGGTGTTTCAATGATTTTATTATTTGGCGCCTTGAACATCGCCGTGTCATTATGCAACGGCTCTTAAGCGTAAACCCCTTATCTGTTGTGCGGCGATTACTTTCGCTCGAACTTGAAGTACTTGTTCTTGCACATTATTGGCCACTTAATACGATCGTTATATCTTAACTCGTTTGCACCGGAGAACAGAATAGGTAGCGCTTCTCTAGTAGTTACGTATCGCGGCAGCAATGTCTGTTAAACGTTAGTTTCTTTTGTTGTTGTTTCTTGCTTTATGTTAAGATAAGTGCGACATCATTTTAATAATCTGAACTTTATATTTAAAGCAGAGCTGTTCCTTACAACTTTGTGATATCCAGGAAATAGGAAGGGTTATGAAACATATAAAGATCGTTCACGAACCAGCTAAATCATAGCTTATGCATCTTCGGGATAGCAAGTCGATAAATATTAGCGTTTTTTACCATGCTTGTATGTATGAATTAAGAAAATTAATTTTCGAATCGTAATCAATTTAATTTAGATATTGTTGTGTCATATCCTTATAAAATAATTCCTAATTCATTGCTTTAGAATGGGAAACATATTCACCGCTTTAACTATGCAGAATAGAAAGAAATGTTAGAGGTAAATTTTATCAAGTTCAACAGCTATCCAAACGATAAAAAAGATTTGCTTTTAAAAAGAATGCAATTATGTATACGTTAAACTGTGTTTAATATTTCTATCAAAAATCGATGATAACTAAATATAAAGGTCTATTTTGCTCTACGTATCATAGCGCATTTATTTGTACCTAGCATTAAGTTAATGTTTTACATTATACAAGAAACTAGTAATAATATATTACTTCAGCAACGAACTATTATAAAATGATTTTATGCGCTTCTATTCATAAGCTACTCCATAATTCCATTGATAAATCTATCGATAAAATAATAACATCTAATACAGTTTCCTATCAAATACAGGGAATTGTACACATTACTTGTTACCTTAAATGTTCGATGATCGCGTTTTATTTACTTTTCCATAAATAAAAGATCACAAATGGTACAAACTGGCACAAACACCTTCAGCGTATTCAATATTAAAACCGATACATCTTCCTACGATCTGATAAGCGAAAACGTATGCTCCGTAAAAAGCACGCATCTTGATATAATGAAGACATTGCCACACTCCCAGACGACACGATGTAGCTCGGAAACCGTTACAATTACATCGAAATATTATGAAGTATACTGAAAGTTATAATTACATTGTTGAAACGAAATTGATCGTTCCGAAGTTAAAGCGGTTCCTCGTATATCAAATTAGTAGTGAACCGATGGGCATGTAAGGGCACGACGAGCGTACGCGTGTAAGCGAAACGACGATAAAGAGGACAAGCACGATGAAGACGAGGAGAATGTTTCTTACGAAAGATAGACCATCAAAGGAGGAGGACAGGTCGAACGTGTGGTCAAAGAAAGGAGGAGAGAGATCAAGACGCGAAGCGAGGACCGATCAATCGAGGCGAAGTGACAGGCGGCCGGTGGTATCGCGAGCATCGACATGACGACAAGTGCCTTGCACACCGTTCCGAATTACCTGCGGGGCTATAAAGCGTCTCTTCATTTCGCTGACGTAGGTATACTCGTAACAGTGAGTCGGACCGAAACATGCTTGACAAACGCAACGATCTCGTAGGTCTTTAAATTGAACGTTACTTCGAAAGTAAGCTAATGAGAGAGCTAAAAATATATCTCTTTACGTTAGGTGTAGAAAAGAACACTCTTTGAAGAAAGTAGAAAAGATCAGCTCTTTGTTTCATACACTATGTACTTGCTTTCGTTGGTTGGTTAAATGTATCTTCGTATCTAAACATTTTATTATATTACGTGTGCGAAAAAGAAGCCTATGTTTTTAGTTTTATATTGCGAAGGAAATACATTTTCATTTTTGTAAACCACCGAAGTATCGAGGCTGTTGATATTATCTACTGACTACCTTTTTACTTATTGGCTATTTCGATTCAATAATTCAATAATTTCGAACCTGAAACCTTCTCTTCTAAGCACCTTCTCGCGCTAAATAAACGAGGAATTAGAAGAAAGAAGAGTGTAATCCATTCGCTAATTTGATTTTAAGCATGTCATGAAAAAAACCTCAGAAAAATATTGATTTATTGAATTGCAAAAATAACAATGTTTCGTACAAACGATGCAAGAGCGGTTAAATCGTAAATAGGGCGGACACTAAAACTGTGCTATTACATCACGGTAACGTTTTATAAAGTCTTGGGAAATGAAAGAAGTGGCGGAATGGCAAAGGAGCGGAATAGATGTTGTCGCGGCTAAATTGAGATGGTAATTTTTCGTTGGTAAGTACAACGCCGCAAAGAACCCCGTCATCGTGCTCATGTGCAAAAGAGGCGGTCGCGAGAGAGACTGCGAGCAGATGGATTAATGTAAAGGCGTACGACCCTAACAAGCGAATTATCTGCGAGATATATTGTGCCGCTTCACGGGTGGTTAACTCCGCGCGAGCAGTCCTCTCAAGAAAGAGGAGGAAAGTAAGAGAAGGACGAAGATGAAGGGAAGAAAATGAGAGAAAGAGAGCAAAAGAGAGAAGCAGAAGAGTCCCAAGAGTACCGATGACGAGCGGTAAGAAAGTAGGAGGAGGAAAAAGAAAGCGAGATCAAGCAGCTTCCAAGTTGAGATGACTGTGGCCTGCCTCCTTCCGCCTCGTCCCCGTGGTAATGCCTTGTAAGCTCTACTAATCTCCTTACCGGTCTTCTTTCTTGTTGATTTACCGAGATGTTTTCATTGTCTTTGCTGACTATAGCAACCGATCGTAAAAAGTCGCGACAAGCGGTCTTTTCAGCGAACGTTATCCGTATCTATGTGCTGTCGATGCGATCGTTCTCTAAAAGAACCCGATCTGATTCTACAGCACGCTCCGATTATGCGATTCCATCGACTTTTCACGTTTACTCTAATCGTAAGAACTTTTTGATGATCCGGTAAAGTTTCTTTTCGTGTCGACATGGAAAATGTTCACGATCGATTTTCAGATACGTGATCGCTACGATAATTTGTGTTTTGTCGCCTCTGATTTCGGCAGAGAAATTATATAGCGTTGTCTGATTGGATCGTGCAATTAATTGTGAAATTGTTAGTTAGATCGATGATGATTCGATTAATTACAACGTTGAATTGATGATCGAATGATTTTAGTCAGCCCGCTTTAACTCGTGGTCTTATACAAGAAGAAAGTAGGTTTAATAAAATTCATTATGCAACTATATTGACGCCGTCTCAAGAGAAGATCATACGGTAATTTTAACTCTGTCGTTATATACATATGAAACTCTAGTATATCAATTAAAAATTTCTCCTTAAATAAATTCCTATAAATTCCTACGGTAAAAGTAACGTAGTTTTATATAACACACGTTTAAATGATAACGTGAAAAAGACATATTTTCGTGCAACCAACGAGAAATGTGTTAATACGTTATCTCATTCATGGTTATAATGATAAGCTACTACAAGACCAATAAATCAACACGTATTGCATCGTGTTTCTTTTACCTGTTGTTTATTAGCTTCAGACAAAAGAGCTGACAATAAACACACAAGTTTTTATCGTGCCACGACGTTATTACCGTAGCAGTCATAAATTTCCAAGCGAAAATCACCAACGTACGTCGAGCCAAAGACAAAATGTCCATCGCAATAATTAACACGAGTATCTAACTCTCTCGTGTCCTAATTATCGTTCAGACGTCCGAGAGGAGAGTTTAGTGACCCTCTCCCGATTTGCAGAAAATCCAGTCAAAAGCTGTCTGCCGCTGCAGATACGCAGAAGCTTGGAATCTTTGGTTCGGTGGAGCGACGACTTTTTCTTGGAAGAATAATATTTTCTTATGACGAGCGGAGAGAGGAAACAAACTCTCTCCTCGTGTCCCAACCTACCACGCCGATCAATGGGGGAACCGAATCCGCCTCTGCGTCTCCGCGATGAATTTTTCCACGGCACGCACCGACGAGCAGAGAATATAATGGCGGTACATTGCACCCCGAACATAAATTCTGCGATCAAAGTGCATCGCGTCGCACCAGGGCGAACTTTAAGGATTTTATGTGATTAAGTTCTTCCACGTCTCTCGCTCTTTTCCCTGGATTCCACCTTTCATCTATCTCGTTCGTTTTCGTTCGTTTCACGAGTGATCCAGCTTATCCCTTTCTTTCTCTCCTCTTATCGTTTCACTCGTACACCCTCTCCTTCCCACGCACCCCCGCTTTCCTCTGTCGGTTGTCTTCTTTTCTTTATCTCTTCGGCACTACCACCGTCTCCGTCATCGATTGGCCACCTCGCTCCTTGCCGTATACCCTTCCCGTGTCCATTCTTTTCTAGGCCGGTAGTACGACGCGATAGATCCTAGCGCTTTATCGAGTTCGACTCCAACACGGACGACAAATCGTCCAAGTTTTAAGTATTTTCAAAAGGAATCTATCCTGCGAAAATATCGCGGACCCGATGTTCAGACACGCTTCCAATACTTGCGCGATAGCGAGTAGGTGGTAGTATCGGAGAGTTTGCACGGAGAAAAGAAGAAAAGGGGGGTAGAAGCGCGAGAGAGGGACAGAGTAGAGAGGGAAAAGGGAAAGAGATAGAAAGCCGAGGAAGCTGGCCATAAAATACGTGTGCATGGATGCATTTACGAAGTCGCAGGCCCGTGGCAACCAAGCCGAGTTTCTGCAGGATGAGGGATGAGGGTGTAGCAGGAGCGGTTGGTCTTGCTCTTCTCTCTCGCGTAGTAAAGTTGCTGCCAGTTGTTTTCCAGAGGCACAAATTTATAACTTTGCCTCGTTTCGAGAAGTTCGAAGAGAACGAACGAAAAGTCATCGCAACCAGAGCAGGGGATTCGATATTAGTTTTTCGTAGACGAATTGGCAACGCGTATCCTGGTTACGTGCGGTTTGTTCAATTAGCACGATCAGAATGGATAATCTTCGTCTCGACCCACTTTTCACCGAGATCTTGACCAAGTTTCTAGTAGACTAGCGATAGACTAGGTATATTTCGAGCGAAGTTTCAATAACGACGATAAGAAAATTTGTACGATGTGGCTATGGTCGTTATGGAAACTATGTAGGTTACGGTAAATCTAGGCATTTCTCGTGGCGTTTCAAACGTGAATATTCAGGTTCTTCGCGCGATTCGCGGGCCAAATAATCGTGTATCCGCGAAAAGACAGAAGCCAATGAGATAAGAATAACGATAATACTGATTTCTGATGGAAATTTAATGTATCAGGGAAATAAATAAAATAAAAGTATTTCGTTCAATTTTGTAACCGAAATCATTTTTCCTATCAAGTAATCGAAATCTTTTTAATCGCACAATTTGCACAAAACATCGAAACTTCAAGAATCTTGTCACGTATAATTTTTCAAACTGTTAATAAAATCTTAATAATAATAGAGATTACAATAACATTACAAACGAAAATTCTAGGTAACAAAAATATTAACGATATATTGACAATATTATAGATTCAAATATTTCTTAATTTCTTAAAAGAAGAAATACAGAAGTAGTGAAATTTCTATTCAGTTTTATGTCATTTCTACGAAATATCAAAATACGTCTACAACACTTATCACGTATGATTTTTCAAGAAGAAAATAGGATTTCTATTTTGTCCTGTAACGAGGTAACATTGGAAAGGAAAACCCTAATAAGCAAAAATTAATACGTCATGCGGTCGGCAACTCGAATGAACCGTATCGGATATTTTCTGGAAACGTGGTCAGCCCTGTTATTTTCTCACATTGGTACCGTGACGCGTCGTAATTTTCACTCGGCTAAGAATGACCAGGCCTCCAGGCGTTCGGAATTCAAGTCGAAAATTGTGCTAATCCCTTTAAAGTGACCCGTGTTCCGAATGATCGGTCGGCGAGGCGTAAGTAACACAACAGGTAGGTAGAAACGGAGGGCCACCGTGATTCTAGAGTGGAAGAGAGGGAGAAAGACAGAGGTTGAAAGAACAAAAGCAACGCCCAAGCTCTACAGGTGCTCTCGTGAGTGGCTTTTCGTTCGTTTGGATAACCGCGGACGAGTCGCCAAGGCGTTAGAGCAAACAGCGACTAAGACGAACTTTCTAACGCTACGCTAACGCCGCTGGTTGGCCCCTTCTTCTTCAGTCCCTCCAAGGTCTCCACTCTTTTATCCTACCTGTCCATTTTCAACCGCGAAACTGTTAGTTGTCTAGAAAGAATGTAGTTTTAATTTACGAGGAAGACACTTCGCGGAATCATTCTTGTTGGATTCATTCAATATTCCTTCACTGTATTTGATTTTAGAGCAAGGATGAAGTCAGTGTGAGAGAAATGTGATGAAGGGATTTTTGATGCTGCTTGGACAGCGATGACAGCTTTGAACAAATTTAATTAAGACGACGATATGTATATTGTGGTTTTTATTGTATTTCTTATGCTTTTATTTTATACTAACAGTTATATTTGGATAAAGATTGATATTTAAGAGAATTTCATTTGTTTTGATATTGCTGTTTTGTATCGATTTTGAGGGGAAAGAGAAATATAAAATTTATATGGAAATGAAAATATTTTATATAAATTACATAGTATTTTGTAATTTATATAAAATTGTTTAAAATAATCTGTAAACTTTTGATTATTTCTCAAAATATAAGATCCGTTATTTGCAAACGGAGTACATGTAAGTAAAGGCAAATACTCGTACGTACGGCAATCAACACGTTTCGATTTGTTTGCTCTTATCACGTTTCACGTGACTATGACTTACTCGGTAAAATTGCAACGTCACTTCACAGCTAATATACACACAACCGAAAAGAATTAATAATTTTTAAGTAATTGGATTAACGTATTTGAATTCTAAAAATTGATTCATCGAATAAAATAATCATTTCAAAGGAGAAATATAGAAATAAATTAAAATTAATATCAAATGTACAAAACGTACTTTCTTCTGCAATATAGAGACAAGAAACGATCTGAAAAGAATTATTCGCTAAAAAAAAAACCCTTGTTTATTTATTTACTAGAACCCTACAGATATTATAAATTGTATCCTGTGCTTGTGTTTTTTTAATTTATAAAATGTTCCTAGATTACGTAAAAGAATAATTTTAAAAAAAAAGGAAGATCAGAGAGAACAAGCCGCTTAGATTAATATGAAAGATGCAGAAGTTCGAACGGAGTAAAAAACGTGAGAAACAACTTTGAGAATGCACCGTATAGATGATCTTTCGTGGGAGTGATAGCAGGACAAGCGCATTGGCCGGTTCGGTCCATAGGGATCGTCAAGGACCGTTTTACGATCGCCGATGAACACAGATCAACAATCGGGAGGCGATAGCCGTCTCAATGAGCCGCAGTAAACTGACTTTATTGTGGGATCTAAAGTGCAGAATATCCGACCTGCTCAAAGAAGTGCGAACGCGTCTCGTAACGGCACCTGACCCGCTCCTACCGGATGCACTTTAAATACTGGTACCAAACAATGGGCTGGACCGCGCGACGCCGGAATATGATTTACAGTACAATTCCTGCGACGCGGAACGTAAACAGGTACACGACGCCCACTACTTCGCGTTGTCGATATATAAATCGTGAGATGTCGCAAGTTTCGGAATGAAAATGGTGATACCCCGTTACGCAATCAGTTTGTCCGTGCACACGCGAATACTATATCATTTTGTTAGTTACTGCGTTCGTAGTAACGACTATGTATGTTTTGTGAGTTTAATTATTCGATAAACTCGATAAAATACTTTTGTATATAGGGACATGAAAATATTCCAGCACTAGTAGACGCCTTTACGAATATATTATATGTGTTATGGGAAATTGTTACCATTACAGGACTTGTTTATATTGGGCAAGTTTAATACAAATCTGAAAGTACATTATAGATGTTACAAGATATTTGGTACAAATGTATGTAAGTAGATTAAAAGTAGACAGACAATTATCCGTTATACTTGATTACAACAGTAAATCTGAATACTCAGTTGGATCGTACTTAACGCTATTATAAATTTAAGACAACTGTTCATACCACATTATGTTAACCTCTTACCGAGTTTATGTTTGCAATAAATGTCACGTTACTTCCGTATACATTTTCAGATTTGTTCCAAATTTTACCGACATGATCGTTACGGTGCTAATGAAATTTCAGAATGTTTTACACAGGACGTACAGCATGAGCCATAAACGACTTTCTATGTTAAGTGTTCAAATACTTTCATGCGAACCAGTGTAGCTTACTTGGTAAGATTTAGTAGAGAAGATCCTTTTAACGAAATGAATGCAAGAAATTAAATGTAATACCGATAATAAGGTAAAGAGATTCAAGTTACACGAATTAAGTTGCTTGAATCCAGGTAACTCGGCTGAATAAAGCTTAATCGTTCGATAAATTCAAAATATTCCGTATATAGCTTATCCAGTAAGATTCAGTGGAGAGAGCTCTTTAATGGAATGAATACAAGGAACTAAAAGAGGTTAATAGTACGAAGCGCTGAATATGTACTTCGATCGGGCGTTTACCCCTGCTTGTCCGAATATATAACCACCGCCTCGGAGTTTATTTTTCAAATGTCGGTCAACGATGGGAATAATATAATTCGGAATAATATCGGACTCGATAATAATAATATCTATGCTAATTGTTCAATGTCTTTTATTATCAGTCTCGTTCATCTTTCTCGTATCGAGACCGATACAAACAAGTTACAAGGGGATAAGCTTCGTTTTGTTCTCGATAATAGCGAACTTGCTTCCAACATCGAATCGGGGAACAGATAATAATATAATAATTGCGAAATTATAAAAATAAGAAGCTTATTGTCCGTTTGGGAAATAAGAAGCTTATGCAAAACTCTTATTGCTTATCGAGTCTGTTTAAGCGAACTGTTTACAATATGAGAATATATAATATTTATACATATCGCACAACAATTTCAGCGTTTTAGAATATTAATACTAAAGGACATAGATACTTAATTAACTGTCTCGTTTATGGTCGTCCTTCTTCGTTAGAAATGAGACCATTGACTTAGTTTCGTTCCGTGATGTTATCCCAAAGTAAAATCGGAGAAGAGAAGAAAGCCAAAAAAGATAATGTCGCTGCATGCTCTCTCACTATCTCACTATCCATTATTTTTCCTTTTAAACGACCTTTTGGCCAGGTCTTTTCAATCATGACGAATAAACTTGTTACTCGATGTTATTGAATTTGAAAATTGACCGGAAGTATAAAAATGTATGTACTATTTCATTCAGAGAAAGATGGAAGGAATTTTTGTCCCTGCAACGAATAGTAATAAATGCAACAAATATTGGCACCATTTTTACTACCTTGGCAGAGTCAGTCTATTTATACACAGAGTGATTCAGGTCTTTTCTATCAAACAATGCTAGCGTACTCGTATTATATCAGTAAAAAACAAGACATCACATTGCCCTATGAACATTTTATAAGAAGGTTATAACGAAGATTAACAATTGCGGTAATAACAGACTGGTCTTTTAGTCGATAATTCGCAAAAATAAATTATTCGCTTTTATATCAGTTCCATTTTCAAGTATTCTTTATATTCATTCCTAACAAACCTCAATATTTTCCTGATAAACTATTTCGTTAAAATACGCCAGAAATAAAAATCCAAGCCTCGCATGGATCAAAGAATCGATCTTCCACCTGTCTATCTTTGAAACCAATGCTCATTTGTCAAACAAAAATTCATCGAATAAAAACTCAATCGTTTCCTACTTCTTCGTACTTTTCTTATTACTTTTTAATATACAGCATTTATGGTCCCATGTTTCTTTTATTTTCATTTACAGAATGTGTTAGTATGATTCGCTAAAAAATACCTGAATATCCTTTATATTAAAAGAACACTTCGTAAACTAAATTACTTTACACTCTGCTTGATAAATAATTTGACAATACGATAATATTACGTTAAGAAACTGAACTATAAGACTCCAAACTATACCAGTCCCTGAATGATCGATAGTTGAAAACTTTATCTTGTATATTTCACGATATTATTGGAATTCACTGGAGACTACTTCGCACAACATTCCTTTAAGTTAGCGATGTGACGAAAAGAATGCGAAACTTACTTTTCAATGGTAAAACTCCTCGAATGCTTTCTCTATATCGATGTCTATATGAATATAACGCAGATCCTTCTTGCATTTGTTTTATGCGGACCGACATCGAATCCCGGGCTTTAAATTCGGTGAACTTACTACCGTCAATGACGCGTGCTATACAAACGCGGTACCCAGTCGGGCGCAAAGGGCGAACGTCACGTTACTTTACATTCTTTGCCGAATTTTACGACGTAGCTGTACGTTGTAAAAATCAATATAGGGAATTCGTATGTACATGGCAGCAAAGTATCGGAGCAAAAGGTTTCGCGAACAGAAACTTTCAGCTCGAAAAGGGAATCGCAACGTCTCCGCAGTTTCTCCCACAGTTTCTCTCTTGTATTACAGATTGTAAAGTTTTTTTAAATATTTAGATAAAAAATTTTTTATTTCACAGCACTAGGTATTTTGTACATCGTATTCGAATATAAAATGGATGAAATACGTTTGTTGCGAGTATATAATACTGCGTATTCTCTTACGTTCTCTATTGTATTCGCGAGTTTACGTCATTTTTGTAGGAAAGTTTCTACGCTTCTCTAGCTATGCAAAAACACGTTATTTGTGTATGCTAACACTTGGGACAAATAATAACCGAATCATAATGATGTTTTGCTCAAGGAGTGTTATTTTCCATTTCGAGGAAAGTAAAAAGATCGAGAATTGTTTGCGAGAGTGTTGACTCGTGAATTTCTTTGAAACACGTTTCTAATTCTTCTGTACTTTGATATTTCATATCTTTTTCCCTTTACTAAGTTGTTTCGTGGTCTTGCAATTAAAATATACGACTGCTTGCTTTCCTTCGAACATCTTAAAACTGTTCATTAAAAGCGTATAACGTAAAAGAATCTGTACTCATAAAAACATTTTTACAGATAAACAGATGAAAAATTGATAACGAATATTACATAATAAAATATTAATTGTTTCAATTAAATATAATAATGTCGTCAAAATGAATACGCAATATGCGATTAATGTCAATGACAATATTAAATACATCCTTAAAAGCAAAATGTAATGTTTTAAAGTAAAATTACCGTAAACTACAAAGACTATTCTAAAACCGATCCAAACGTTATCAAAATACGATATCGACAAAATAGCGACATTGTATCACGAAATAACCTATTGCAAGAATAAGGGGAGCATTGTACTATCCATGACCGAGTAACCTTTCACACCTATAAATAACATTTCCAAATTATGTCCGAAAAAAAACTACAATTCTAGTAGCTTTGTTCAGCTCCAAACTCTTCTTAAAGAAAAAAGCAGCCGTGAAGGCACTGCTTTCGACAAAGCTGCAAATAAATAACGACCTTCCCGTCGACTAAATGTCAATCTCGGTAAAAAAGTGCAAGCCGTCGAACAAGCTACATACACAAGGTACATTTTAGGGAGGCTCTATGTTGAGAGCTGTGCATCGATTATCGAGGAAGTATTTACGATCAACTATGGACGCCGATAATGTGGGCGGTTTAGCTCGTGCGAACGTGCACACTGCACACACGTAATCGAACATTTATGAAGTGTCCATGGTAATAATGAACCGTGATTATAATGCACACGTCCGAAGAAGTGCGTCTCGATGCGACGGCACGAACTCGGTTACACTGTTCAGGGTGAACGAGTCAAGGCCCCTGTGTTACTCTCTTCTGCATCGGGCTTTTTCTTTTTCTCTCTCTCTTTCTGTCTCTTTCTTTCTCTTTGTGTGTGTGCCCACTATCCTATAGCTTGCAACGACCCAGTTTTGTTCATCTCCAAGATACGACGTGAGTACAAGTACAAATGGCAGAGTGGGAGAAGATAAAGAGAGGAAGAAAGGGGGAGGGCAGATGGGGGAGAAAAAAGAAGTAGGAAGATCCAGGAAACAGAGAGAGCGCAAGCAGGTAAGCGAGGAATCGCGATTGGATCTGTGCCAATTCCTCTCGGCAGATACGCCGATTTGAAATTCAACGCGATGAAAGGTTTGCCTTCTCTTCTCTTCTTCCCGTCCCTGTTCGTCCACTTCTCCTTCGTATTCTAGCGCGCGCTTTCGGCCGCGTCCAACTCGCTAAACTAGTTCGACCCTGTAATATACGCGGGCTCTAAAGTATATATCCCAGTTCGCTAACCCAGAGACCGGAAGCACTGGCAGCCTTTCAAGTTTGGCAGGTTCGAAATCCTTTTAATTCAGATTGAATTCTTAATCGGCTGAAGTATTTTTTTTCTAATTTCATTAACCCCTCCGGTGGCAACGGAGGAGTCGAGGATGTCCTGTAGACCGAGTTTCACGTGGGTGATAGCGTTATTTGGAAGTGGCGACGTCGAAGATAAATGCACGTTTACGTTTCGTTGTGAAATATTAGCATTCGTGAATCGTTCGCTACGATTCGCCGTAATGACGTAAGAATTTGATCGGTTTATGAGAAAATTTGGTTGATTCCATGTACTCGAAATATGTGAAACGTGCAATTTTTAAAGAGTTGTATTTCACCGATACCTTTATATATATATAAAAATTGGGAAATTAAAATTATATATGAGAAACGAAAGTTTCGTCAAAATTGAATATTCATTTAGAACCTAATACAAGAATTAAATTGTCGAAACTTTTTCATGTCACCAATGAAAGTCTAATGCGTGTCTAATTTTGGTACCGAAATATATAGAATGTACGTATACATTTCAACTGCAATTTTTCTTCATATAATCACTTGCATTGATAATTATAATATATTTAAATATATTTAGAATCCCTGATCCTAGTCTACCATATAGTGAACTTTCTTCTGATAAGAGAAGATTCTATCTTGAACTTGTTTTGTCAAAATTTCCTTAGTATATTTGCTCCAGCATAAAAATATAATACAAAAAATTGATTCTATCTCAAGCATACATTTTTCCGCATTTGTGTGAAACACAATCGATCGTATTATAATAAATAAAGGCAAAAGAAGAAAATATATATAGTGTTATCCAGGAATTTATTACTTAGAAAAGAATGTGATACGAGGAAAGAAAAAAAAAAAGAAAAAGAAAGAATATATCATGTATCAGTGTAAATGTGTGAACGATCCATGCGTAATGTTCTTATATAAGACTGGTTTAGGTTTGTAGGGGTCGGAAGACGGAAGCAGATTAAATAGAAACGGGTCGTCGATCACGGATTCTTTTGGAAATTCTCCCCCCTTGCAAAGTCGCGCGTTACATGGCTCTTTGTACGGCCAGAGAACAACAAAATGAGGGGCAAGCGAGAACGTCGTTGACTCGGAAATATCGCGAAGGGTCTCGCTTTTGACGAAACTTCACGAGCCGTAAGAGCCATCATTGCGCGTGCAAGTATGTGTCACAAGGGATCGAGATGTTTCTTTCGTACGAAATTCTCCGTCTCGGTAATGTGTTCGACGAGTACGTAAAACCGCCAACAGAGAATACGTTTTTGTCTCTGTGAAAACAAGTCGCGAATTTGTTGCGTCAACTATCCGATTGTTCCGTCTTGGAAACTAATCCTGTGCACTTAGAAATTTCCGTTGCAATCCACTTACTGCGTTAATCCGTTGACACGCGCGTATTTTCGACGCAGAAAACAAGAAAAGACATCTTTTGGACGGAACCTTTTAATTTCACGGGATAAAAAATGAGAAGATTACTACAATAGAATAAGAATGCGAAAATTCAACGAGGGATAGACGAGTCTATTTCATCTTTAATTTAATTTTATGTAATTTGCCCGTAAAGAAACGCTTTTATTTGAGAGATAGATACGAGCTTGCTCAAATCAAAGGAGATTTCATAGTCGATACGACAGTGTAAGCACTTTGAAAAATTAAAAAAAATTCTTAAGTTAAAAAATGATCATACAATTCTACAGTACGTTATAGTTTTAAAGGCGTACCAACAATAGCAATTTGTTACTTACCACAATGTATAGATCAATGGTTCGATTATGTGCGAATTATATTACAAATAAAATGCACACAGCTAGCTTCAAATTTGTAAAAATCATTTCCTTATAAATTATAAGAATAATAAAAATGTAAAAGAAAAGAAAGAAAAGAGACACAGCTTCTTTTTGCGTAACAAGTAACATAAATATGAAGCAACCGTAAATGAACCGGCATTTCGATCAACAAAAAATCAGCACAACGAACACAGATCGTTCAAGTCACATTTTTTAATTAAAATTTCCATCGAAATATTCACTACTAAAAATCATCGAAATTGTAAGCGTGTAGTTAAAATCCGTTACCGTGTAAAAAGTACGTGACAAATCCTCGATTGTATCCACATCGCGATCGCAAGTGTGTCCCGTGAGTGTTGCCTCGTAAGGTGTCGGGTGAGAAATCAAGTAGAAAAGTGAGAGAAGCTCAGCTTATCGAAGTAACTACGAAGACACCACGTACATTTCGTGCACTGACCTTATAACGAACATGTGTCTCCCGTGGTCCCTGGATGGACAGTCATTGGGTCTCACACGGGGTGGCTCGTAGCAGTCAGACGACGGTGGTTTAAATATGTATTCACGCACGCACGCACCGTGCCGGCACGACCTTGACGTGGCGGGTACTTGGCGACGGACACGCGTGCACGCAGCGCGCCGTCGTGGGATCCTCGTGGCCCGTCCGGATAGATCCACGAAAGATCGAACAGGTTCGAATCTTCCGTTAGCCGTGTCGATCCTCACCGATTACTTTCTCTTCGTCAACTATATTTCCTTAGGTTCTTTCGTTTCGCTCGAACTTTTCTTGGTTTCGTTTCTTGCTGTCGTTCTCCGAAATCACCGAAATCACGGGGTAATCGAGACGATGACGACGACGCGAGAACACCAGGAAGGATGACAAGGAAGACAACGACAGATGAAAACGAAGACGAAGACGAAAACGAAGACG